>NC_079403.1:21084689-21109689 GCF_029220125.1 Pseudoliparis swirei
TAAACTTATTTGTCATGTTTGTATGAACTCATTAAAATCTAGATCAAATAAAAATTGAGACACACAATTTGAAAGTCTACCAGAGTCATTATGGCCGCGGTTCACTTACGAGTTCATGTTAGTGTATCACTCAAGTAACTACAACTTGTAAATGACTGAAAAGGTTCTGTTTATATGTTGACTATTTCTCGTAAGCTTTTATTTTGTAAGTCACTTTGTATGTTTTGGGTACTTATATTTAGAAGTTCGTCCGGCGAGACCCGAAGTAGATGCAAATCTCGTAACTTGACTTCACAAAAAGTCTGTTAGCTAACGGTGTACTGAAGGAAAAGGTTGTTTATGAGTATTTGTCCATTAAAATGGAAAAAGAAACACTAACATGTATGTTCTTCCACAAGGCTCACGGTTGAACATGAATAAAGGAAATTCTGGAAACATCAGTATGCTTCACTATTGTCCGGCTGCGGTCCGCTACACAACTTTCTATACCATTTAAGTTGGTTTAGCTTACTTATTTTAATAAGGAGAGCTGGTAGGTTTGGATTTGTTTCACTTCCGCAGGTTTTCCAGCATCTGTCCCCTTGTGGGTTCATCTTAAGGCCCACGGAGGCCCGCTGAGCCCGTTTGATCCGGGCTGGGTCACGTTTCACCTGCAGAGAACACAAGTAGAGAGCGAGAGAGAGAGAGAAGATTGGGTGAGTGGAGATATGGGTGGGAGCTGTGAAAGATAATCATGCCATCCCCCTCCCCCCACATCTCCCAGCCGCCTGTGATTGACGGCGTGTTTGGGAACTGCTCCCTCGTTGATTCTCCAGAGAAAAGCCGAACAGTGCGATCTTTGATAACGCCGTCACGCTCTATCACAAAACCGTTCACGATGAATTGACAACAGCTCCTCGGGGTGAAGTGGAGAGCGTCTCCCCGCTGCCGCTGCGTAAGCTCGAGCGGACCCAATCCAAATCGCTACGCAGACGATATGTGAGTGTTTGTATGTGTGTTTGTGTGTGTGTGTGTGTGTTTGTGTGTGTGTGGGACCAGGAGAGGAGATGAACCGGGGGAACAAGTGAAAAGCCAGTGATGTGACTGGCACAGGCAGTGACATACGTGGGCGTACGAGTGAGAGACAGCCTCAGAAGTGTATATGAAACGACACACACACACAGACACACGCACACACACACACACAAACACATCAGTCATCCACAGGTGGAGGCACGCAGGTGGAGCTCACAGCGGGAGGCGGCAATGGCGTGGAAGCCGAAGCTGCGGAGGGCACGCCGCTGACCTCGAGGCAGTCTGGAAGTCAACAATGAGGAGAAAATAGAAATCTCTGGTGAGGGGAAGGAGCAGGTCCACTTTGCTGAGGTTGTTGTTTAGAGCACATTGTGTTCAAATGTTCAACATAAACAGGTTGTGTGGGCTGGCAGGTTCAAAGTGACACGGTGTCAGGAGGAGGTGAAGCATTGCTTCTGATGTACTTGTGCTTTACTGGTATATTCCAATTTGATGCCACTTTATACTTCCTCCAACATGTCAGCGTGGGTGGAGCTATAGTTCTTTTGAGGCACACTGAGGTCCCAGCTGCCCCCAGCAGAGCCACACCTGCCTGAGAAATGTCGGTCCAGAGCCTGGGACATTTTTTAAATAGTATTTCAAAGTAAATCATAAAAATCTTGCATTGTTGCCTGTTAAATTTAGGGATTTCATGTCTAAAAAGGATCTGAATATGCCAAAAAAAACTAACAATTTGCTCTATTATGAATTCTATACTCTATATATATATATATATACATATACGATATATATATATATATATATATACATATATGTATAGAAATTATATGATATACCTTGAGAGCAAGTCAGTAAATAATAATAAATATAATACATTCAAATTTATATATATATACAGTATATATCCTGGTCCAGCCCCTAGATATGCTGCTCTAGGCTTATAGTTGCTGGGGGACGTTTTAGGATGCACTGAGCACCTATCTCCTCTTTTTTCTCTCCTTAGGGATGAATTTTCATCTCTCAATCACACGTTACTAACTCTGCTTTCTCCCCGGAGTCCTTTTGACTTCACGTCTCATGGGGTCATCGGACCCTATGAGACGGCATAGATCCTATCTGCTGATGGATCATCGAGGTCTGGGTCGTGGAATTCCTGCTACCGACTACGCCACTGTTCTGTTGAGACTCCGCCCACTGTTGAGACTCCGCCCACTCCTCCTCTCTACCTCCATCTGCCAGATGGATCGTGGAGGTCTCAATCGTGGAATATGCCTACTATGAACTATTCATACACTCTGTCATATTCATTGAATGTATTTAAACTCTAAATCTGTCCTTCTGTACACATTACATCTATTGCACCTGTCCATCCTGGAGAGGGATCCTCCTCTGTTGCTCTCCTGGAGGTTTCTTCCCTTTTTTCCCCCTGAAGGGTTATTTGGGAGTTTTTCCTGGTCCGATGTGAGGTTTTGGGACAGGGATGTCTATGTGTACAGATTGTAAAGCACTCCGAGACAAATTTGTAATTTGTGAAATTGGGCTATACAAATAAACTGAATTGAATTAAATATATACATATATTCAGTAAATTCAAATTTCTAGTATATATATATATAATATAAATTAGAATTTACTGACTTGTTCTAAAGGTAAAACTAGTTATAAAAATACCAATTCCATTGCTTCTGCGTATAGATTTTTTTCTTTTTTGTTCTATGTATAATTGCGTATCTGAATATTTTCACCTGAACCCCAGATTGTAGGATAAAGTGACACAACACGCTGTCTTCTCAAGTGTAGCTACAGACCTGTACTTTGGAGCAAATAATGTACTTTTACCATTATACTTGCACATGAATACTTTATACATACAAAACCTTCTGATCATTAAACATTAAAAAGAGTAGTTGACCTACAGATGACAGTGCTGCTTACACATTAATGCATGAATGATACTAGAAAATAACACTTTATTCACGAGAGCTTTCATTATTAAAACCTCGGTACACGTTGCTGCTGACACTCTCTACATTGTACTTTTACTTTTAATTTCTACATTACAAAGTACCTCCCGTGAAAGGTTTTTTTTCTATTTTTTGGGAGTTTTTCCTGATCTGATGTGAGGTCAAAGGTCAGGGATGTCGTATGTGTACAGATTGTAGAGCCCTCTGAGGCAAATTTGTAATCTGTGATATTGGGCTTTACAAAATAAAATGAATTGAATCTCTTATGTGATCATGTGAAGGTTTCAGGCGAAGCTAAACAGAACCATGCTGTGTTTTAAGGGAGTTGGTTTCCCAGTTGGAATACCATGCTTACTTCCTTGTGTGTGTTCTGTCTAGGGATGGGCATCGAGAACCGGTTCTGTTTTAGAACCGGTTCCCAGTGAACCGATTGTTTGGGATCGTTAGCCAAATTCTTTAACGGTTCTGCTAACGGTCCTCTGTGGCGTTGCGCATGCGCGAACTTTTTTAGTTTCTTCAGACTGCAGCAAACATGGCAACGAGGCAGAAGCGCTCTAAAGTTTGGCTCTATTTCACACGACAAAATGACAACTACGCCACTTGTAACGTGTGTCAAAAATCTATTTCGTCGAAGGGAGGAAATACAACTAATATGAAGAAGCATTTGAACACAGCGTGGCATTAAATGACAGGAATGTCATGTGTTCGAGCAGCAGCTCAGCTAACGTCGGCGCTTCATCTCTTTCTGTCCAAGGTAAACTCCTCAAAAGTGATCACAACCACTCACTGTGTGAAGCCATTTGCCTTTATTGTGTGGAGTCGATCAAGTTATCTTCTGTCCCTTCGTTTGAAGCACACATTTGAGCTCCGGCATTGGTCTCCCATTATCGATCACTTCACGTTTGGATTGAAAGTCCAGTTTTGAGAAATGTTTGATCGTAACGGTATTAATTATTGGAGGGCGTGTGTTATCAGCAAACGTTCGCGTTATCGTGTTAACCCATTATTAAACTGAGCATATCGATTTGTAATCCATTATTAAACTTAGCATATAGCTACGCTAGCTTAGCTACAGAATCTTCCATTGTCACCCTACATTGAGGCAGAGGTCGTGTTTGCCTCCCCTCTTAATGTGGCTTTATGTCAGCTCAGCAAATTCAGCGATTTTGTTAGTGCCATTTGTTTCATTGTGTAAACCAGCTTTCACTATTTAAATAATCTCCATTGCCATCCCATTTAGCTGATGACGTTCAGAGTCAGACCGGTTCAGAGGCTGGTCGTCTGTCTGGGTCAACTGCGGTCAACTCAGCCGACACTCGGATCTCCGTGGTTAACTCAGCCGACACTTAAATTTCTGTGCACCTATAGACTGATGTTCACGGTAAACGCATTCGATCGGGAGCGCGCAAGGGTTTTGATAAAGTTAGCGGCAGGATTCACGTGACACAACATCCGGTTTTACAAAGTTAGCGGAAAGAACTACGTGAAACAACATCCGGTTTTCAAAATAAGATGTCGACAAATCATACACTAGCATATACAAGTAAACAATTAACTGATTTTGAATCTTTCTAGATCGTTTCTGAGATTTAGCTTAAATTATGCTAACATTAAAACGTTTTACTGTACCAAGGAAGAGTTTATAAAAATAAAACTCAGACTTTGTATGATAAAATTCATGTTTCAAGAAATCGGTCATTTCTTTCATGTTTGAAGTGCTTTATATATGTTTTCCCTCATAATGCCGGCATTGACTGATGCAGCTGTGTTCAGGACAATCCAGACTTCCATTATCCTGGGAATCAGACATATTTACTGTCCCAATTGGATATTTCAAATTAAAGTCCAAAATGTTTAGAGAAATCGGTCATTTCTTTATGTTTAAAGATATCGGTCATTTCTGGAAGTGCTTTATTTATGTTCTTCCCCATAATGCCAGGCACTGACCGATGCAGCTGTGTTCAGGACAATCCAGACATCCATTATCCTGGGAATCAGACATATTTACTGTCCCAATTTGGAGAAATTTCAAATTAAATGTCCAAAATGTTTAGAGAAATCGGTCATTTCTTTCATGTTTGAAGTGCTTTCTTTATGTTTTTCCCCATAATGCCAGGCATTGACTGATGCAGCTGTGTTTAGGACAATCCAGACTTCCATTATCCTGGGAATCAGACATATTTACTTTCGCAATTGGGAGATATCTCAAATTAAAAGTCCAAAATGTTTAGAGAAATCGGTCATTTCTTTCATGTTTAAAGATATCGGTCATTTCTTTCATGTTTGAAGTGCTTTATTTATGTTTTTCCTTATAACCCCAGGAAATGACTGAGGCAGATGTGTTCAGGACGTCGTTTTTTATTCGACTAATCGTGCAAAAATTAGGGACACAGACAGCAGTTCCAGTTGGAATTTGCTGCTTCCTGAAGTGTTTGTGTGTTCATTCCGACACACTGGCTGTGGAACCAGCGGGACCTTTAATTTGAAATATCTCCAAATTTGGACAGTAAATATGTCTGATTCCCAGGATAATGGAAGTCTGGATTGTCCTAAACACAGCTGCATCAGTCAATGCCTGGCATTATGGGGAAAAACATAAATAAAGCACTTCAAACATGTAAGAAATGACCGATTTCTTTAAACATTTTGGACTTTTAATTTGAAATATCTCCAAATTGGGACAGTAAATATGTCTGATTCCCAGGATAATGGAAGTCTGGATTGTCCTAAACACAGCTGCATCAGTCAATGCCTGGCATTATGGGGAAAAACATAAATAAAGCACTTCAAACATGAAAGAAATGACCGATATCTTTAAACATAAAAGAAATGACCGATTTCTCTAAACATTTTGGACTTTTAATTTGAGATATCTCCAAATTGGGACAGTAAATATGTCTGATTCCCAGGATAATGGAAGTCTGGATTATCCTAAACACAGCTGCATCAGTCAATGCCTGGCATTATGGGGAAAAACATAAATAAAGCACTTCAAACATGTAAGAAATTACCGATTTCTTTAAACATTTTGGACTTTTAATTTGAAATATCTCCAAATTGGGACAGTAAATATGTCTGATTCCCAGGATAATGGATGTCTGGATTGTCCTAAACACAGCTGCATCAGTCAATGCCTGGCATTATGGGGAAAAACATAAATAAAGCACTTCAAACATGAAAGAAATGACCGATATCTTTAAACATAAAAGAAATGACCGATTTCTCTAAACATTTTGGACTTTTAATTTGAGATATCTCCAAATTGGGACAGTAAATATGTCTGATTCCCAGGATAATGGAAGTCTGGATTGTCCTAAACACAGCTGCATCAGTCAATGCCTGGCATTATGGGGAAAAACATAAATAAAGCACTTCAAACATGAAAGAAATGACCGATATCTTTAAACATTTTGGACTTTTAATTTGAAATATCTCCAAATTGGGACAGTAAATATGTCTGATTCCCAGGATAATGGAAGTATGGATTGTCCTGAACACAGCTGCATCAGTCAATGCCTGGCATTATGGGGAAAAACATATATAAAGCACTTCAAACATGAAAGAAATGACCGATTTCTCTAAACATTTTGGACTTTTAATTTGAGATATCTCCCAATTGCGACAGTAAATATGTCTGATTCCCAGGATAATGGAAGTATGGATTGTCCTGAACACAGCTGCATCAGTCAATGCCTGGCATTATGGGGAAAAAGATAAATAAAGCACTTCAAACATGAAAGAAATGACCGATATCTTTAAACATTTTGGACTTTTAATTTGAAATATCTCCAAATTGGGACAGTAAATATGTCTGATTCCCAGGATAATGGAAGTCTGGATTGTCCTAAACACAGCTGCATCAGTCAATGCCTGGCATTATGGGGAAAACATAAATAAAGCACTTCAAACATGAAAGAAATGACCGATATCTTTAAACATAAAAGAAATGACCGATTTCTCTAAACATTTTGGACTTTTAATTTGAAATATCTCCAAATTGGGACAGTAAATATGTCTGATTCCCAGGATAATGGAAGTATGGATTGTCCTGAACACAGCTGCATTAGTCAATGCCTGGCATTATGGGGAAAAACATATATAAAGCACTTCAAACATGAAAGAAATGACCGATTTCTCTAAACATTTTGGACTTTTAATTTGAGATATCTCCCAATTGCGACAGTAAATATGTCTGATTCCCAGGATAATGGAAGTCTGGATTGTCCTAAACACAGCTGCATCAGTCAATGCCTGGCATTATGGGGAAAAACATAAATAAAGCACTTCAAACATGAAAGAAATGACCGATATCTTTAAACATAAAAGAAATGACCGATTTCTCTAAACATTTTGGACTTTTAATTTGAAATATCTCCAAATTGGGACAGTAAATATGTCTGATTCCCAGGATAATGGAAGTATGGATTGTCCTGAACACAGCTGCATCAGTCAATGCCTGGCATTATGGGGAAAAAGATAAATAAAGCACTTCAAACATGAAAGAAATGACCGATTTCTCTAAACATTTTGGACTTTTAATTTGAGATATCTCCAAATTGGGACAGTAAATATGTCTGATTCCCAGGATAATGGATGTCTGGATTGTCCTGAACACAGCTGCATCGGTCAATGCCTGGCATTATGGGGAAAAACATAAATAAAGCACTTCAAACATGAAAGAAATGACCGATTTCTTTAAACAGGAATTTTTTATCATACAAAGTCTGAGTTTTATTTTTATAAACTCTTCCTTGGTACAGTAAAACGTTTTAATGTTAGCATAATTTAAGCTAAATCTCAGAAACGATCTAGAAAGATTCAAAATCAGTTAATTGTTTACTTGTATATGCTAGTGTATGATTTGTCGACATCTTATTTTGAAAACCAGATGTTGTTTCACGTAGTTCTTTCCGCTAACTTTGTAAAACCGGATGTTGTGTCACGTGAATCCTGCCGCTAACTTTATCAAAACCCTTGCGCGCGCCGATCGAATGCGTTTACCGTGAACATCAGTCTATAGGTGCACAGAAATTTAAGTGTCGGCTGAGTTGACCAAGGAGATCCGAGTGTCGGCTGAGTTGACCGCAGTCTGGGTCACAGGCTACAGCACGTCTTGTCCACCTCCTCATATCTTTGTGTTCATCCTCCAGCCCATCTGAGAGTGTTCTCCACGGCTGGAGACACAATAAGTCCTGAGAGATCGCGTATCCTCCCGGAGAAAGCAGACATGCTTATTTTGCTGCACAAGAATTGTTGATGATCCATACAATTGATGGTGCACACTTGGTATTTGCCACTGCTAGTTTCATTTTTGGCAGCTCAGTTCATATACCCTTTAAAAAAAAGGAAGGAGCACTGTAATTTCTAGGAACATGTTTAAATTAAACAGAATAAATTTTATTTAAGTTATGTAAGTTTTATTTTAAGTTCAAGAGTAATATCGTATAAATGTTTTTGCTTATTTAAAAAAAGTAAATGTGTATGTATACATACTGTGTGTGTGCAGCATTATATTAAAGAAAATTAATGTGAATAAACCCGTTTGTGCTCTTTTTTTCACCCCTTGCCCAAAAGAATCGATAAGAGAATCGATAAGGAATCGAATCGATAAGCAGGAATCGATAAGGTATCGGAATCGTTAAAATCTTATCAATTCTCATCCCTAGTTCTGTCATATTCATTCAATCTGTTTATGTAACTTTGTTCATCTGGTCACATGACATCTATTGCATCTGTCCATCCTGGAGAGGGATCCTCCTCTTTTTTACCTTCGCATTGAAAATGCGGAAGGTTATGTTTTGATCGGCGTGTATTTATTTATTTATTTGTATGCGTGTTATTCGCATAACAAAAAAAGTTTTAAACCGAATCGCATGAAATTTTGTGTGATGATTGGTTATTATCCGGGGAGCATTTGATTAGATTTTGGGATCGATCGAGTCAAAGGTCAAGGTCACGAAAAGGTCAACATCCTCTTGAATCGCATGAAATTTGGCGGGATGATTGGTTATTATCCGGGGACCATTTGATTAGATTTTGGGATCAATCGGGTCAAAGGTCAAGGTCGTGGATAGGTCAAAATCTTCTTTTTACCATAGCACGGTCAATTTGTATCCAATTGGCATGCAACTAATGCCAACATGTTCATAATTCAATGCCCAATCTTGTGATATGCGAAGGCATGCGCTCTACCGAGTGCCCATTCTAGTTCTTCCCTGTGAAAGTTTTCTTTTCTATTTTTTGGGAGTTTTTCCTGATCCCATGTGAAAGGTCAAAGGTCAGGGATGTCGTATGCGTACAGATTGTAAAGCCCTCTGAGTCAAATTTGTGATTTGTGATATTGGGCTATATATAAAATAAACTGAATTTAATTGAAACTGAACATTTGGTTGCGAAACACTCCTCCTGCTTGTCAAACCGGGACTCCGGGGGAAAGCCAAGGTAAACACAGGAGGCACGTGGCAGCAGGCGCACACACACATCCTGCACCTCGGTGAGCAAGCCCTCGACACGTTGGCCTCGGGGGGGAAGAACAACTTGCAGAACTGGTACCTGAACAGCTCGTGTGGCTTTTTTTTAGGCCTGGACGGTGACGCAGCCGTTTGTCACACGGTGCACCCGAGGGTGATGCTCGTCAGGCGGGGCTAAAAAGAAAAAACCACTCGCGGCTTTAAGAGGCAGCGGCTGACGAGCAAGAGGCACACACACACACACACACACACACACACACACACACACACACACACACACACACACACACACACACACACACACACACACACACATATTTCGTTTCGTATGTTGGCATTATAATCTTCTCAAGGGTTTTTCAGAATATGTGTAAATTGGGATTAGGTCTATCACAACATGGTTAATAAATTATAGCATATTTAGCATCTCTAGTTCATGCATGTGTTATATCTTTCATGCATTATATATGCACATATACATATCTGTGATCATACATGTGTGGAAGTGTATGTATGTGGATGAATATTAAGTCATATCCCCCCACCCCTCCTTTTTAGTTTCTATCAATACGTTCATACATTTTTATGCATTGCAATAAAAGTTTATGTAAAGAAGAATGAAAATGCTTTAAATACAAATGTTCTTGATAAAAGTATGAGTAATATTTAATATATATTAACAAACCAACATTCACATCAAGATAAAGCTAGTTACTTAAATTATTATAACTAATGATAAGAACATCTTCTACCATCCTTCAACCAACAAGCAAAACAATCTAGATGGATGAAGGATTTTGTTTTATAATCAAGTTAAATGTATTATTGCTTTAATATCACTACAGCCATAATGTGTTAGTTTATTACCTTCGCATTGAAAATGCGGAAGGTTATGTTTTGATCGCCGTGTATTTATTTATTTATTTGTATGCGTGTTATTCGCATAACAGGAAAAGTTTTTAACCGAATCGCATGAAATTTGGTGGGATGATTGGTTATTATCCGGGGACCATTTGATTAGATTTTGGGATCAATCGGGTCAAAGGTCAAGGTCATGGATAGGTCAAAATCTACTTTTTATCCAATTCGCATGCAACTAATGCCAAAATGTTCATAATTCAATGACCATTCTTGTGATATGCGAAGGTGTGCGCTCTACCGAGTGCATGTTCTAGTTTATTTATTTATTTGTATGCGTGTTACTCGCATAACACAAAAAGTATTAAACTGAATCGCATGAAATTTGGTGGGATGATTGGTTATTATCCGGGGACCATTTGATTAGATTTTGGGATCAATCGGGTCAAAGGTCAAGGTCATGAAAAGTCAAAATCTTCTTTTTACCATAGCGCGGTCAATTTTTATCCAATTGGCATGCAACTAATGCCAAAATGTTCATAATTCAATGCCCAATCTTGTGATATGCGACGGTCTGCGCTCTACCGAGTGCCCGTTCTAGTTTTCTATATTTTTCTGTCTTTTCACACAAACTGGTCCTGTGGTCCACTACTAATTTGTTGTAATGTTTAAATAGTAAGATGTTCATTTAACTCTAACTAGGTAGGAAATCAGACAACAAATGAGAAGTTGGAAGACACTATTTCCCCTCAGTTCCCAGGTGGATATTAACATAAGAAACCAGCCCTACCGCCACTCGTGATAATCGTTCTTAATATAAACTCTTGAGGACTGAATCTGGGAGGGTGATGTGTCTTTTCCTGCAGCAGCCAGAACTCGGCTCCATGCGTGACTCTCCATGTATCTGCTCCAGAAGCATGACATATGTAAAACAATCTCCTCTATGTCTATAACCAGAACATACAGTGGAAGCAGATGTGTGTGTGTGTGTGTGTGTGTGTGTTTCAGCTCCCGAGCAGTGCCCCATGACCCAGCCACAGCTCTTATGAAGGATATACAATGTTGCATTACATCGCTCCCTCCAGCGGGCCTCCTCCTCCTCTTCTCCACCGATGAAGACCAACCTGTAAAACACACACACACACACACCGAGGACACACTTCGAGAGACAACGGTGACCGTTCAGGAGTACCGGGGTCACACACGTGTCCCTGAAGAGGGCCTTGTCTTCACAGTTGTCGTATTCGTACGGCGGTCCAGGTCAGAGGTCAAATGGATGTGAAGGGGAAGCAGCAGGCAGCTGACCCGTGACGCCACGCTGGGGTCAACAGCCCTTCTCACGGTGCGTTCCAGTGATGCAGGAAATGAGAGCGTTTTCGATTGTGACGGGGGGAACATAATTCAGTTTTCATAAGAATAGCTAAAGTTGCTTTTTTGTTGTTGCTTTTTCCTCCTTCAAATTGAATCGGCATCTTACTTCCAGAGCAAGTTGAGAGGATTCATACAAGACCGTTCAAAAGTTTGGGGGCATCCAGACAATTCGTGTCTTCCATGAAAACCCACTTTTATTTATCAAATGAATTGAAAATCTAAAGAAAATATCGTCAAGACATTGACAAGGTTAGAAATAATGATTAATATTTGAAGTATTAATTTTGTTCTTCAAACTTCAAGCTCAAAGGAAGGCCAGTTGTATAGCTTATATCACCAGCATAACTGTTTTCAGCTGTGCTAACATAATTGCACAAGGGTTTTCTAACCAGATATTAGTCTTCTAAGGCGATTAGCAAACACAATGTACCATTAGAACACTGGAGTGATAGTTGCTGGAAATGGGCCTCTATACACCTATGGAGATATTTCATTAGAAACCAGACGTTTCCACCTAGAATAGTCATTTACCACATCAACAATGTATAGTGTGTATTTTTGATTAATGTTATCTTTATTGAAAAAACAGTGCCTTTCTTTGAAAAATAAAGACATTTCTAAGTGACCCCAAACTTTTGAACGGTAGTGTATTTGAAATTAATATCTCTGTGCATTTGATACAAAGATACCGTCATAAGTTTTCATCGAAATGCTGCAAAGGTGGGCACACTGCTGGTATCTAAATATAATATTAATATGGATATCGCGTTGATAATGTATACTATATGACAAAATTGTGTAATTAATCCAACACCATATATACATAAATATATGGTTACTGACTCGCTATCCACATTCCTACAGCCGTACTTTGAATACAATTAATTTGCACCAATGCAGGAAAAACAAAGTTAAAGATGAATTTAACTTGATAGCATTAATATAAAATATCTCTCTATAATATCAGTCGGGCTGTAACGAGTCCTAATCAAAAATATGCAGATTTAATTAAATAGTTAATCCATGTTGGAATCAGCAGGCGAGCTAAGCGCTAGCAGTTAGCCGCTAGCAGCCGATACTCAAAGAGATTGCATTGAGTTACATTACGATGCGTTCAAGCTCTGTTCAGTGAAAATGACTATTGGCCCACAGGTAAGTTATAATATTACCACGATGTGTTCATATGTAATTGTAAAATGCAGTTATTTGTGATGTACATAACACACTAACGAAGAAAGCAGATACCACTTAGAGGTTGACTGTTACTGTCATTTTTTCAGGAACGTTGGTGAAGTCTGAAGCCTTAAAACCCAAATATGTAATAATACGACACTTAAATGCACAAGTGGGTTTATTTTTGACGGATACGATAATTAATTTAAGATTTTTAGAAAAAACAATAACAAAAGTGACAGTTGTTGTTCTTTTTGACATGTTCTATTGCTCCAAAATAAAGCAAAATTAGTCTTTATCCCATGATTTAACACATCGTTAATCCATTAGCGTTATTGTGATGTAAGACGTGGAAATCTCAAAAGGGGCAAAATGTATTTTCACCGTTCAGCGCGCATTTAAATACGCCCCCATGACCTCACCGGGGCCCCCGGTGACATAACGATGACCTCACCGGGGCCCCCGGTGACACAATGATGACCTCACCAGGGCCCCTGGTGACATAGCCATGACCTCACCAGGGCCCCTGGTGACATAGCCATGACCTCACCAGGGACCCTGGTGACATAACGATGACCTCACCAGGGCCCCTGGTGCCATAGCCATGACCTCACAAGGGCCCCAGGTGACATAGCCATGACCTCAACAGGGATCCTGGTGACATCACGATGACCTCACCAGGGACCCTGGTGACATAACGATGACCTCACCAGCGACCCCGGTGACATAACGATGACCGACGGTAAAGATGCTCATTCAGCTGTTAGATTCTTTTGTCAAGGGACCACAGATGCAAATTATCTGTATAGCTACAATCTGTTACAGTGCATCACATGGTGATATACATGTTTTAACTGTACATGGTCCCTTTTAAAAATATAATATCAATAAAAATAGAATTAGTCAAATCAATGTAGTATCATGTGTGCTGGTCCACCGTTTGAGCTAAAAAAAAAAGTAATTTTGAAAGCAGATGTGGCCATCTGGGAGCTTCAAAAGACAGAAAGCCGTCGGCTATCACCTGAAATCTAAGAAGCATTCATATGGACCGGAAGAATGTAAAGGAGGACAATGGCTCTGAAAAGGTGTCTTTGTATTGTTCCGATCGACCTTTGAACCCGCAGATCTCTCTTCTTAAGCCAATTTAAGGAAGGAAAAAAAGACATTTTACAACCGCTCGACAGTTGCAATGGTGAGACGTTTTCTTTATTCTCATAAAGCAATCAATGTAGTTTGTATATATAAGATTTTTTTTTCTATAAATATAAAAAGGTTCTCTTCATAGCAAATGCAACAAAAAAAAAGGAAATGACTTCAAAAGTTGAGACTGTCCTGGAGCCGTCGGCACAACGAAAGAAAAGGATTATTATGAACAGGAAGCGCGGCGGCGGCGAGGAAGAGGAGGAGGAGCTTCTGACGTGAACACGGGGTCCTGATGCGGCGCCTCCTTCCTCCCGCGGTGGAAGACCCACCGATCACCGCCACCGCCCCCCCCCCCCCCACCCCCTTCCAAGTCTTCTCTCCACATCAATAACTGACACATTCAAAGCTCCAGGTTTAAAAAAAAAAAAAAGAAGAGTTAAAACATTGTCGTTAAAAATTTGCCCGTACAGGTGAATACAAAAATGATAAAAAATAGGCTTTGTTACAAACATTTAGGATATGTGCATGATCGCTCGCCCGACCGCTGGGGTGGGGGGGCGTGTAGAGATTTAGGACCCCGTGTGCCATCAGATGGGTTTTTATAAAACAAAAATTAAAAAAGGATAACCAGGATAGAAACACATGCGGGTGAGTTCACTGGCAACATCCTGAAATCAACCTGAAAACCAGGACCACCTCGACCCCGAGGCTGCATTCAAATCCTGTGGGAATTGTCGCTTTTGCTGGCATTAAAAGTCGAAAACAACTAGTTCTGAATCGTGTTCTTAAAAAAATGGTGAAACGTTGTGAAGGCTGGAGCAAATATTTCTCACCGACACTTGTATATGAAGATTATTAACTACTTTCTTCTGACAAAAATGTCAGAGAACTGACAGAATTACTCAACTTTAAACAACAATCCACGGTGTCCGGTTGGTTTCTTTCAAACGTCAAAAACCTTCTTATTGCTTATTGTTGCGTGGCTAAAATAAACAGCTGAGTCCAAAAGGGTGTCCGGCGCTGGAACAGGTTAACATGTCCCCCCCACACACACCCACCTTCACATGTGTCCTCGCGCCCCGTTTGTGGGAGGGGCCAGTTTATCTTCGCCCTGCTTTGCTTTAGGTGTGTCGTGCTGGGAAACGATCTACGCTTAAATCTGCGTTATGCAACGATAACGAGCCGGCTTTCACGTAATTTTTTTTTTTTTTTTTAAAGAGGCAGTTCTTTCCTCCAAATCAAAATAAACACATTTCACCTCTTAACTGAAGCGACATGTATCTTTCTGGATTGGAGATATTGACCATTTTATAAATCGGTGACATCTCTACAGCTGTTGAAATATGCATTTTTTTTCCTCCATTTTTCGGGGAGAACTGTCCATTAAAAGCAGTGTGGCCCAATTTGAAAGTGTCTGTGAGGAGATTTACCAACAGACAACTTGTCAAGATAAACAGAATTAAAGCAATATTTGTCTGATAGGAGGTGTTCTAAAAAAAAAAATACACACAAATTCGGAAATAGAAAAACATGACAAATCCTCGGCGTGGTCCTTTTACCTGGCGTGGGTGTGTGTGTGTGTGTGGGGGGGGGGGGGCAGTCCACAGACCACAAGCATCCGTCACGACGACTCGCACTCACAACCTTCGACCTACCGGCACGAGCTGCAAGCGGGTTAATCGGGATAACGGGAGGAGGTGTGTGGGGAGGGAGGGGGGGGGGCGCGAGGAAGCACTCAGGTTTCACGGGACTCTGATCAAAGACCCCCCCCCCCCGCGTGTCCATGTGAAATACTCCCAGTGGTGTCCACAGTGAGTCGGGTCATGGGACCGTTCGCGGTCAGCTGGCTCTTTGTGAGAGTATAATTCCATTATGTCCAAAAGTAGCACCAAAAAAAAAGTATTTTTACAACAACAAAAAGGAAGAAAGAATTAAAAAAAAGAATCTTTAAATACAAATATATACTTACAAAAAAAATCTCACAATCGTATATGTACATAAAAAAACAAAAAACATACCGAGTCTCTCTTCCAGTAAGTCCGATAAAAAAAGAAAAAAAATCACAAGAAAATAATGCATTACGGATTATCATTCAGTTTGTCACCGAGCAGTCTGAGTGTGTGTGTGTGTGTGTGTGTGTGTGTGTGTGTGTGTGGGGGGGTCGGACCACACATCACACCGTGGTCTCGCCCTGTTTGCTGTTGACCAGTCTCGTGTAAAACCTCCGCCACGAGTTGAGCGTCTTGCCGGACCAGATCCAGAAGCCCGAGGTGATGCCCACGATGAGCGTCATGAGGTACTTGATCATGAAGACGGTGAAGTCGGGGCTCGCGTTGGGCCGGCCCTGCGCCGGGCACGGCACCGCGTACGCCTTGCACGTCTGCGCCGCCCACGCCTCCTCCCACTGCTCCCGGAAGGCCTGCTCGTAGAAGTTGCAGGCGATGACGATGGTGGCCGGCACCGTGTACAGCACGCTGAAGATGCCGATGCGCACCATCAGCTTCTCCAGCTTCTCCGTCTTGGTGCCGTCGTGCTTCATGATGGTGCGGATGCGGAACAGCGACACGAAGCCCGCCAGCAGGAAGGAGGTGCCGACGAACAGGTAGACGAAGAGCGGCGCCAGCACGAAGCCCCGCAGCGCGTCCACGCTGTTGATGCCCACGAAGCACACGCCGCTCAGCACGTCGCCGTCCACCTGCCCCACCGCCAGCACCGTGATGGTCTTGACGGCGGGCACCGCCCACGCCGCCAGGTGGAAGTACTGGGAGTTGGCCTCGATGGCCTCGTGACCCCACTTCATGCCCGCCGCCAGGAACCAGGTGAGGGCCAGGATGACCCACCAGATGGAGCTGGCCATGCTGAAGAAGTACAGCATCATGAAGAGGATGGTGCAGCCCTCCTTCTTCGTGCCCTGCACCACCGTCCGCATGTCGTTGTCGAAGCGGTCGTTGCACGCCACCTTGTCCTCGAGCAGGAACCCCGCGATGTAGGCGATGGACACCATGGTGTAGCAGCCGGAGAGGAAGACGATGGGCCGCTCCGGGTAGCTGAAGCGCTTCATGTCCACCAGGTAGGTGAGCACGGTGAACAGCGTGGACGCGCAGCACAGCACCGACCAGATGCCGATCCAGATGCGGGAGAATTTCAGCTCCTCCTCGCTGAAGTACATCATCCCGTGAGACTTCTTGGGCTCGCAGGGGGCGCCGCAGTCCTCCAGGCCGAGGAAGCGGTAGTTCAGGTAGGGGGGCACGGCGAGCGACGGCGGGCACCGGAACTGGCCGCTCGCGTGGTCCGTGCGCACGGTCGGGTCCTGGCCGCCGGCGCTGGGGACTTCCGGCTCGGCGCGGTCCGACATGTTTTGCCCCACGCACAGCTCCCCGGCGCCGTGCACCGGGAAGGTCTCGCACGCGAGGCTGTCGGGCCACTGGAAGCCGAACTTGTTCATGAGCGCCTCGCAGCCCTGGCGCGCGCGCTCGCACAGAGAGCGGCACGGGGGCAGCGCCTGCTCCAGCACCGTGCACACGGGCGCGTACATGGAGCACAGGAAGAACTTTAAATCCGGGGAGCACTGGACCTTGACCAGCGGGTAGAACTGGTGCACCTCCAGCCCGGCGTCCTCCTGGTTGGTGTGGCCGAGCAGGTTCGGCATGATGGTCTCGTTGTACGCGATGTCCGTGCACAGCGGGATGGAGATGGGCTGGCAGAATCCGTGCTCCGGTATCGACATGCCCCGGTCCCCGCCGCCGCCGTACTGCCCGTTGACGCGCAGGAGCCCCGCGTTCATGAACAGCACGGACAGCAGGAAAGTCAGCCCCGCGCGGAGGAGTCTGTGGTGAGCCATGGCGGAGGACTTGCTGTCGGTTACTTACGACTAACTACCTCCCGTCCCCTCGCGGAGCAGCAGCCGACTTCCTCGAACGCGCTCTTTGTTGGCGTTTCTTTTGCGGGCTGAACGCAGCTTCTTCCAGGCAACAACAAAAATCCCGCAGCTCCTTTTTTTCTTCTTCTTTCCTTCCGGCTTCCCGGTGATGCCGGAGTGTGAGTAAAAACCTTCCCCGGATTTGAATGACAACCTTCGGCTTTACTCTCCGGTTGTAAAAAATCCACAACGAACAAACCCATAAAAATAAAAAATAAAAAAGCAGAGCCGTACTCCCCCGAAGGAACGGGTCCGCTCCAAGTCCTCGGTCTGCCCGACGCCGCGTCAGTCTGCCGAGCAAACATGTTCTGCTCTCCCTCTCGCTCCTTCGGGGAAGTCAAGCTGAGCGACACTAGAGCCACTTCCGGTCAAAACCTTCTAAATAAAAGCCTCGAATATAGCCGTCGTGTTTTCATACTTGACGGCTATATGGATATTAATTGGAGATACTTACGGTTATGTTGTTGCGCGTATTTATGATAAATACAGGCAGAGAAAAGAAAAGTAGCATAGTTATAAATCTCTTTTTTTGTGTCGAGTTGCATTTACGATATTAATGAGACGGTAATTAAGAATGGCATGACCATTCTCAAAAAATTAATTAATTTGAAATGACACAGATACAAAATATAAATATATTTTAGTTGTTTGAGAAGAGATGTCAACACATTTGCCAAAAAGCATGTCTCGACATTTGAGGTATTAGCTGCCGAAATATTTACACTGGGAAAATATATTTACGTGTCAATTATCGGCTTTGTCAGTATCACACTGTCAACGGGCTCCAATGGGATTCATTACACTTATTTTCCTAATTTTTTGGGGTGATGATTCTCCCAGTCAGAGACACCACATTAGCACTGAAGTACTTCCTGTTTGTATCAGCCTCACTTTTACTAGCTTGACTCGCTCTCGCTCTCTCTCTCTCTCTCTCTTCTAGGACCTACCAGAAGGGAGGATGGGGGTGGGGTGGTGGGTGGGGGAGTGGTGGGCCTACATCTTCTCCGGTGTTTGGTTGGATTGATGGATTGCAGAAGTTCATCTCAGTTCACCTCTGCTGGACAGGAATGCTGAGCATCTTTAAGTACCAGTTTGGGTTTGTGGTGCATTCGTTGTAAGTGAGCGAACACATGAAGAGCTGGTCGACAATTATATCAATAGTGGAGAAAAAAAAGAAGTTTTGGTAACTTGCAATTTGATTACATTTTGACCGTAAATCAGCTGTTACATATACTGGCCATTGGTGATCAGCTCTCCTACAGAAATCCCACCGGACATCTGATCTCTTATCTGACATTACAAGTTACTTAATTTGTGGTGTCAGGATCACAAAAGGTGCTTCCTTGTGATAAATCAAATAATAAACAATAAGAAGTTGTTTCTTCCAGAAGATGACCTGCTGTTTCGATAACCTGTCATCATAAGAAAAGGACTTTATTTTGAGATAACAAGAATATGTAACACATCGCTTCGCGACGATAGCCCCGAAGGCCGCTAGGAGCACCATGCAGCAACGGACTGTTTCCGGGGGACCCTAAAAAATGATGCACACAAATTATGAGTTTGCCCTTTTCTTATTATTTCCCCTGCCAATTAAAATCTGACCGAACACATATGTTGTGTTTCGTTAAGTTTTTAGTACTGGTGGGGTTTTGCTGACATCACTTGGTTTAATTAAACTGCTCCTAACTGCCCGCTCTTTCATTACAGACGTGAATAGTGTACAATAAAAAAAGTCATGCCGTCACACTGCACCTTATTTTTACTTTAAAGCTGGGGCTTTGGAGAAATCAGCCACAGTAAGCGGTTGAAAGTATCCAACCGAGAAAAAAACCCTCCCAGCTTCTCCCAAAGTAACAAGAGAAGTTGTACCACCAAGTCAGAGCTGGACAGACACATCTGAAGCATTAATACATTTTTATTTCAGGTAAAACAACATTAAACAACATTTACAGAAGGACATTACATCTTCCATAATAACATTACATACAGGTCGTAACTTATGCAACAGCTATTCTACTGTATACTATATTGTTTCACTCGGGTGAAGTGACTGACGACACTTCGGTTCTCCGAAACCACTTGTGAAAGAAAATAACGTGTTTTCAGTGCAGCATACACTACCGTTCCAAAGTTTGGGGTCATCCAGACAATTTTGTGTCTTCCTTGAAAACTCACTTTTATTTATCAAATGAATTGAAAATTGAATAGAAAATATAGTCAAGACTTTGACAAGGTTAGAAATAATGATTAATATTTGAAGTATTATTTTTGTTCTTCAAACTTCAAGCTCAAAGGAAGGCCAGTTGTAGAGCTTATATCACCAGCATAACTGTTTTCAGCTGTGCTAACATAATTGCACAAGGGTTTTCTAATCAGATATTAGTCTTCTAAGGCGATTAGCAAACACAATGTACCATTAGAACACTGGAGTGACAGTTGATGGAAATGGGCCTCTATACACCTGGAGATATTTCATTAGAAACCAGACGTTTCCACCTAGAATAGTCATTTACCACATTAACAATGTATAGTGTGTATTATTGATTAATGTTATCTTTATTGAAAAAACAGTGGGGTTTTTTTAAAAATAAAGACATTTCTAAGTGACCCCAAACTTTTGAACGGTAGTGTACATAAAAAAGAAAAGAGATAAAATAAAATGCGAAAGAAGCTTCGTTGAAAAAAGTTGCAAACGCGGATTCATTGTTGAGCACCGCGAGGACGCTCAATGGATCCAACCTAAATGTTTGTCCTTTCCGATACCACTTTGGGCCACATGATAAAGAATGGCAAAAAATAGATGCCGTATATTTATATTCACCTTATATGTTTATTCATACATGATATATCTTTGATAGCATCAAGGGGACCTTTGCAACCCTGTATACGAACATAGTGGAAGCATCACTATTTCACTTCCTGGGAGGTGTGTCACCACCCTATCGATTTCCCCCTTTGACATTTTCTACTGAGAGTATTTCTCAAGTCCCTTGTCACAGTGCTAAATGTGCAATTCCACTAAGTGTGTCCTTCACTGGACTTTTTTGAAATATTTGAAGAACATTCAAATTGGAACAGAGTGCCTTTAGGAACTCCGCCCACACAGGAGTCAAAAATATAAGCTTTTGTACAAGACTACAGAAGTACAGTGTCGAGGGGCAAACAAAGCGATGATTGCCACGCCGAAAGTATTTCACGAGAAGAAACATGCCAAAGATAATTATTCGGCTGCTAATACTGCCTGCAATCCCTTAAAGCCACATGAGGCTGGGCAATCTTCGCACAGCTCGATGGTATTAACCCTCTTCTGTCACGCCGCTTTACTGGCATTACCCGCCCTGTCTCCTCCCCCTGTTCTTTTCTGCCGCACAACCACCGCCTGGGGATGACACTGAAAAGCCGCGAGATGACTTCAAGTACAGAATTTCCGTGAGCTCTTCCTCAATCTGTGCTAAAGGTTCAAAACAAGGGATGATATTTACATTTGTAAGAAGGGCTGGTTTGCTTTGCGTCAGGCAAAGAAAGGTAACGTATACTGTAGTGTATACAGTATATGTACTCATATACTGTATACACTACCGTTCAAAAGTTTGGGATCACCCAGACAATTTTGTGTCTTCCATGAAAAATCACACTTTTATTTATCAAATGAATATAAAATATAGTCAAGACATTGACAAGGTTAGAAATAATGATTAATATTTGAAATATTATTTTTGTTCTACAAACTTCAAGCTCAAAGGAAGGCCAGTTGTATAGCTTATATCACCAGCATAACTGTTTTCAGCTGTGCTAACATAATTGCATGGGTTTTCTCATCAGACATTAGTCTTCTAAGGCGATTAGCAAACACAATGTACCATTAGAACACTGGAGTGATAGTTGATGGAAATGGGCCTCTATACACCTATGGAGATATTTCATTAGAAACCAGACACTTCCACCTAGAATAGTCATTTACCACATTAACAATGTAGAGAGTGTATTTCTGATTAATTTAATGTTATCTTTATTGAAAAAACAGTGCTTTTCTTTGAAAAATAAAGTCATTTTTAAGTGATCCCAAACTTTTGAACGGTAGTGTATGTCTCATTAAGGGCAAAGCAAGTGCATGAAAGTAACCATACAGCCTGGAATGTAGGGCAAATAGATTTTTCTTTAAAGTGCTGTTTCAAAACGCTATCGGGGAGAGTTAGCCATTGATCATTTATTTGGCCTCATTGGTCGAAGAAGCTGGGCTTGGAACAGTCATTAAAGCATAGGCGAGTACGCAAAGTCTATCCAGCGATCTGACATCACGGTTTCCTCTCATTCGTCAGTTCCTTCACACTTTACGAGAAATCTCTCTCCCCGATCCGTACATCCGGTATGATTGGATTAGCGCATGTGCAACTCTAAACAGAGATGAGGTGACAAGAAAGTGAGGCGGCTCACTCGTTAGCTAGTTTCATCATTGCTCGCAAAACGTCACCACCATATAGCGGCAACGTGTTTTTAAACTCTCTGGCATCAGATGGGTACTCGGTATCGGCCGATACACAAGTACATGTATGAAAATCAATATCAGGACGGAAAAAATGGTATCGGAACCACTCTAATCTTAGATAGAGGAACAAAGCCACAATCTGTATTCTGAGCAAAAATATATTCCAAAGTTTAGCCAATAATAATATTCAGCAATCGGAAGTTTCCATCCAGATTTAACACAAATTCAACCACATTTCCAGGAAATCGCCAGAGGAAATGCTACTGTGATGCAAATATTTGGAGTTGGGACTCATCGAGGTAATCAGTTGGTTACGCTAATTCCCCAATCTGGTTCTATTAATGTCAACCTCAATCTGCAGCCATTTTTCATCTCTCCAATGGGAGCGATAGCTCGATGGATGGTTACGCCACCTGCTTCGTGTTCCATCTGATTTATTCACTCAGTCAGTTTTTTTTCTTCGATGCAACTCTTCCATCTTTAAATGTTTTTTGCACAATTTGTACTTTTGTACACTTCCTTTTTGGAAACACGCACAACGTATCTGTCATCTTACACCTCCAGCCACCTGACAAATGTTAATCCTATATTGCTTGTCAATTTAGCTCTTGTCCATCATATCAGTCAATAAACTTACACACAATGGTCTGGACGGAGATACCCACTCAATTTGGCTGACTCAGCGAATATTAGCGACAGCGGAACTTTGGAATTCATTTTGGTTCTGCATGAATATCACTTCATGGCCAGTCGGGAATGGAGGAATGATTACATTTCATGAGTGATGTATTAAGATAGACCTTTAAAAATGACCTTCTTTGAATGCGACAGACTGCAAAGCAAACAGCAGCAGAAGGGGGGCGTGGAGGGGCTGCAGGTATATAATGCATTAAAGCAGGTAGGTGCAGAAAGGTTACACTAGCAGGCAAGACATCTATATTATAAAGTGAGTGTGTGAGAGTGTGTGAGTGTCTGTGCGTGTGTGAGTGTCCACAATTTCAAATTCTCCATGACGCCACATTTGCAACCTCATCTCATCGACTTATCAACAGTTTAGGGCCAATATTATTGTTTCAAACTGATTGATAAAGAGGAAGCCATTGTATTATTAGTACTTCACAATTATAACCATACGTCTAAGCTTGTAATATTCAGATATTTTCACACAAAACATCAAATGAAAGACAGTATAAACTTCTTTGCAGATGATACTACATTATACATTTGACCTTTCATCATTAACAAGTTGCAAAAACATTGAGAATGTGTAGGATGTTGAGGGGCACACACAGAGGGAGAGTGTCCCCACAAGAGCACGTGTCGGTGGTGAAGGGTCCACCTAAAGTACACACACTGAAAAGCACTCATACCGACACTTTTTTCAATCGTCAGATACGAAAAGCTCCGAATCAATCTTAGCATTTGACTCAAGAGCTTAACAAAAAGTTGAAGTTATTGATGTAGATCGTTTGTTTAGAATAAAATATTGCAGATCTGTTGATGGTTATTCGATAACGTGAAGGGGAGGATTGTCATGGGCTAGATCAAACAAAAGGCCACACAACCTATTGCCTTGGTGTTTTACCGTTTGTACATTAGCTCATTTGCTTGGATGGAAGCCCCAATGCTTAGCTATTGCCCATGTTAAACACACACACACACACACAAACACACTTACAGCTGTTGTCATTTATAGTATTGCACTCTGGTTGGTGCTGTCCCTGTTGTCTTATGTGTGCACCTTCAACATCTCCATCAAAGATCATTTATTTGTGAAAAGCTTTTCAGTTGCAACAAAAAAATTCATCTCAGCCAGTTCTATTTCCATCATGGAGGTCCAGTGGAAAAATTGAAATGGTATTTTTAGTTTTAATTTTGCAAACCCTATTTGGAAGTGGTTTGACGTCCAATTCCAATCCGATTCCGATAGATTCGTCTCAGTTCGGACACTCAAATGTCTTCAACCTAGCGCCCCATCCGGGTTACTTTGATGCAGATAGGGTTGTGATGTCTGCACGCACACATCTGATCTGATCACCTGCAAATAATATTGTTTCCTTTCGGGAAAGTATCTAAAAGGCAAATATATAGAGGAAAACTACTCCCCTTATACTTATTTACAGACTAGATGTCGACTTCACTGTTTAAAAAGTATTCGTTGATAGAGGTCGTTACCTGACAAAAAGTCAGCTGACCAGGTCAAAGAAAAATGGTGAAATGTCATCATTAAAATATAAGTCCCTCAGCAGAGATGGACCTCCAAGATGTCTGCCGGAGGATGTGTTGCACCACCTGAAAAAGCCCTCCATTATTTTTATTGTCTACGGATCCACAAATTAGAGTTGAACCAGGTAAAAAAGTTGAAATGGAACTCTTAAGGAGCTTTCTTTCTTTTTTTTTACCGACATTGCCTTAGTTTTTTCAAGCCTTACTTGTATGCGTGTCTCCTCGATGTGTCTGTTGTGTCTCGGCGTGAGCAATATAGTGGTAAGAAGATGAAGCGATATTAAAATTGTCCATTATATAGTTTCTAGATGAGTATATCATACATACAAATATACATTCTTAAATAGGAGTGCTAGTTACAAACACAAAACAC
>NC_079403.1:22677189-22699689 GCF_029220125.1 Pseudoliparis swirei
CAAGCTTATTTTTTCCTCTTCCTCTCGCGTCCTCTTTTTTTCCCTCTCATGGCCACTCTCTCTCTCCCCCTCCCTCCCTATCACCCTTCTGTCCATCTCACGGTAACGAGAGACGGCGATGACGCTGGGCCAAGTTTCCAAAACATGTCTCGCATTTTATTTACATCTTTTTAAATTATTATCTTTCTTTCTTAATTCGTCTCTCTTTTTCTCATCCGCACCTTTTTCTTTCTACTCCCCTCTTTCTCCATCGTGCCTCATCTCTACCTTTACGTCTTCCGTCCTTCCTTTTTTTACTCTCACTCTTCCTCTTTTTTCCCCTCTCATGGCCACTCTGTCCCCCCCCCTCCCTCCCCATCATCCTTCTCTCCATCTCCCCTCATAACACCTCTTCCCACTCTTCCTCACCTGCTGTCCTCTCTTCCTCCCACATCTCATTGTGTATGGAACCGCCCCTTTAAGTTCTGTGGAAAGACACAGGGACTGTCCCTTTAAGAACACTAACTTCTTAAAGACATCTCGACCGAGGCGTACCGACTATATGATAATGTTTATTTTGTACGCGAATAGATCTGCTGATCTTCATCGTGAGCTCATCCGGTAGCGGCGGGGCGGCACGTCCGCTCTGTGAGCTCGTGAGCGTGGAGCGACCTGTCCCGGCGTCAGCGGACACCTCTGTAAACTCACCGCCGGTCGCTGGGGTTCGCCGCCGCCGCGTTAGCGGTGGGATTAAGGGAGCCCCCGCCACTTTAATGCATCCTAATCTCTTGTCCTCACATCGGGGGAGGGGCAGAAGACGGACTGATCCTCTCAGGCGTCTCCCGGACAGCTGCGGCTCGCTTAACTTTCTCTTTTTTCATTTTTTTTTCATTTGAAATGCCATTCTTCTCAGCTGATCTCTCTCCCTCCATAAAAGAAAAGCCCCCCACCCCCCAAAAGTTCCCAGCAAATGATTCATTAGATGCTTCAGTGCACACTTGTCTCATCACTCACTCCGGCGGCTGCCAAGTGCCCCATTCCACCCCGCGTGTTTACACCAGCGGAGGAGGAGGAGAAGAAAGTGCGGCGGTAGAGGAGGAGGAGGAGGAGGAGGAGGAGGAGGAGGAGGAGAGGAGCTGCCCGGTGGGGCCACACACAATGACACTCAGGGCCTATACACTTATATACACTGATTTAGGGGCTTGCTTTCAACCCCCCGCCCCCCCCCCCCCCCCCAGCTTTAATGAAAAACTCTCCCTCAGTGGCAGCTGGGTGGCGGTGATGATCGGAGTGTTTACGCAGCACCGGCTCTGTCTGCCACTGCACAGCGGCAGACATTAATATACAAAAGGACGTCTTGGTAATACGTTGTGAAACCTCTCAGGACTTTGAGGATGCAGTAAGGAGTATTTTAGGACAGTCCCACGTGGCGTCTGTGTGGACAGACCTTTGAATCAAATGTATCTTCATCTATTTACGTCCCCACACGCTTAAAAAATCTACATATAATCAGAGGATCTCTGCTCCACAGTCGAGTTCGACATTTTTAATTGCTCCGGCGCTTGTTTGGCCAATCGGCTGCTTCGATCTCTCGGCTTTATTGACTTAAATAAATGTGATGTCAGCGATCTCCTTTAACGTGAATGTAGTTCTGCTGCGTTGGGTGCAGATGTCCAGCAGGACTGATGTGCTCGTTGGGGAGGAATAGCACTGAGCCCTGTTCACGCTGACACTGGAGGAGTCGAGTGCTGCAGAGACGACCAGGACGTCACCGCTCAGGGTTCGGACTGTCATGGAAAACCTGGGATTTGTAAACGTTTTTTTTTTTCCAACCCTGGAAAAGTCCCAGGGGGGGAGACAGAATCCCCAACGTTTTCGAAAAATCATGGAAATGTGTGATATTCATATATGCATTTAGGTTGAGTTTTAAATAATTGATATGCTTTTAAAAGAATGACGCTCAAAATAAAAGCCGCGATACACTCTTTCATACTCGCACATTTTTCGCACTGCAAGTGAACGCACCGCAACTGAAAAGACATGAATGTTTCTTCTTTTAATGAAACTATTGTCTCTCATTCATTTGTGTCATTTAAGGTAATAAACTGTACGCTTTTAAATTCTCATATTTAGTTTTTTAAATACGACATTTTCTCACTTTTTCATGTAAAAAAAATGTAGTCATGGAAATTTGGTTTAAAGTCCTGGACCCCCATTGGTCAGCATGTGTATGACCCCTGCACCCCGGCACCGGTTCCCTCCACAACATTCCTCTTGGACTTTTTCCCTGTGGCATTTCGGATTATTGCATTAAAAAAGGCGTTGTGGCAAATTCTTATTTATTATACTTTTACGCATTTTGTTCAGCGAGTAAACTCTTCTCAAATGCACGGCGCTTTTTATGATCTCTGACGCGTTTCGCCACATATGAAGCCACCGTGTGTGTTTTTAAAGACACTTACAAGCTTCAAATATCTCGAGTGGGACATTTACTGACAAAACGTAAAAAAAAAAAAATCTCCGTGCCAACCACAGACGTTATCCTCAGGCGTCTCACCAAAGAACCCATTCATAAAACCCCCAAAAAACGCTGACTCATGTCCTCCGGCCCTGTACATCAGACCCACCTCGCGGTCACACAGAGGTAAACGTGGCGAAGAGTTCAACGTGGTGCGTTCAGGGGCCGTGGGAGGATGAGGACATCCAACTGAGATGAGGAGAGCTACACCTTTTTCTTTCGCGAGCCGTAAATCACTTGGCTCCTCTATCGCCTCTCGCTTGCACGCCCATGTTCTCACTCTCTCTCTCTCCCTCTCCCTCCCTGCCTCTCTCTCTCTCTCTCTCTCTCTCTCTCTCTCTCTCTCTCTCTCCCTCCCTCTCTCTCCCTCGCTCTCTCTCTCTCCCTCCCTCTCTCTCTCCCTCCCTCTCTCTCTCTCTCTCCCTCTCTCTCTCTCTCTCTCTCTCTCTCCCTCCCTGCCTCTCTCTCTCCTGCCGAGGACGGAGATAAAATAAGCCCGGATCGGAGGGTCAGCCAGGATAAACAGAGCGTTTGGTCGGTCCAGCAAATGAAACACCTGGTGCTGGTAAACGCCCGACACTCGGGATTAATGCAACATCAAATTGTTTTAAGAATGGGGGGGGGGGGGTGGGGTAGCCGGCCCAGAGCCGACAGACGAGCCCTGGGAGTGAGGGCTCGGCGAGGGGCTCACGTTGAGAACGTCAACGTGTCGTAATGCGAACAGGAAGTTTAGACACAGCCACTGAATACCGCTGTGGCTTTTGAGGGCGGAATATATCCCCCCCCTCCTCCTCCTCCTCCTCCTCCTCCTCCTCTTTCACCTTTTTTTGTTCCTTTCCGCAAAGTGATATTTGTCGTTTCTTTCTCAGTGGGAACCGGTGTGAGAGATGGACTCCTCTGCCTCCCACGCGACACCGCGAGCGTATCGCATGACATGCAGGCTGATTTCCTGGAAGGGGGGGGGACACGCCCGCCCGCCCGCCATTTTGCCTCTGCAGCCGTGAGAGAGAGAGAGAGAGAGAGAGAGACTCTAGTTTGTTTGTGGAGCTAATGTTACGAGAGTAGAGCGGGGGGGGGGGGGGGGCAGACGAATGTTAGTGGATTCGATCTTTGACCTGCGAGCCGCGAGTACCTGACCGCCGCGTTCAATCACGAGTCGGCCGCTCGGCGTCTCCGAAGGGCGCCGCCCACGCCGTCCAGGTGGACCCCCTCCCCCCCGCTGGAGACGAATGAGGAGTGAAGCTTAAACAACATCACTGATTTACAGCTGCCTCTACACTCACCTATATATATCGTATTGTGTCTTCGTCATCTCCTCCCCCCCCCCCTTGTTAATTCCACTGACCTCTCATCGGACCGCGGCGCTCACCCTGCGCTGGGAGCCGCGGGCGGGGGTCTCGCGTGCCCGTGTTGCGGTGTCTGCTGACTTCTGTGTACAGCCCTGTGGTCTGATTCCATAAATATCTGTGGCCTCTGTGATGTTATTCTCAGGGCCCCCGGCCGCTCTCTTTTCAGAAGATTGCGCCACAACACTTGTATTCCTTCAGCCTGCAGTTAGAGGTTTAGGGGGATTAGGAGAGGGAGAGAGAACCCCGGGGCCCCCGGACCCCGGTATACATTTTTATGGCCCGTCTTACGCACACGATCCCGATGTAATGTGCAGGGAAAGTGGAGATGGGGGGGGGGGGGGTAGGACTCACCGCAGGGGAATCAAGTAAACCACAACTTATTTTCCCCTCTCCTTTTTGTTTGGCTCAAAGTGGAGCGGGCTATTGGGGGGCGTCCATGTCGATTAGTTCTTCTCCGGGTTCTTTAGACCAACGGTCTCGGTCCAGCCCATCGAAATAATATTTGGATATCCATGAAATGAATATAGACTCCTGTCGTCCAACACGGATAACTTCTTGTCGGTGTTTCCTGTGGCGGCACCAAGAAGGAGTCCTGGAACCCAGGAATGAGTCGGCATCTCTTTCACTTCCGGTTCCCAAGTCTCAGTCACTGGAGGTTTTTTTGTGATTTTGGTTGAATGCCCAAAACAAGGTCTGCGGTTAACGAGGTTAACAGTTTAAAAATGTTTTATTTTCTATGACAGAAGAAAAATATCCCTCTTTATTGACTTTTGAAGATCTTATCTGTCTCGAAGAAGGCGTCGCTTACCAGGCGCAAACGACTGTAAAGCTGCATTCTCTCTACTGTCCACCAGGGGGCGACTCCTCTGGTTGTATAGAAGTCTCTGCTTTGTGTTAAAGCTGCATTCTCTCTACTGACCACCATGGGGTGACTCCTCTGGTTGTATAGAAGTCAAAACCTGCATTATCTCTACTGTCCACCAGGGGGCGACTCCTCTGGTTGTATAGAAGTCTCTGCTTCGTGTTTAAGCTGCATTCTCACTACTGACCACCAGGGGGCGACTCCTCTGGTTGTATAGAAGTCAAAACATAATGTGATAAAACCTGCATTATCTCTACTGTCCACCAGGGGGCGACTCCTCTGGTTGTATAGAAGTATATATTTCATGTGTTAAAGCTGCATTCTCTCTACTGACCACCAGGGGGCTACTCCTCTGGTTGTATAGACGTCTATGCTTCACGAGTTAAAGCTGCATTCTCTTTGCCGACCACCAGGGGCAACCCCTCTGGTTGTATAGAAGTCTACGAGTAAATGACTCTCTTGATGTATTCCCTCAGTAAACATTGTAAATATGAGTTTTTGTCTCAGTCTCTAGTTTCAAGTCTTCTTCTATACAGCGTGATGTAATCATTTCGTGCTTTATGGTCATTTAGAGTCAAACAGACCATGAAGCAAAGGATGTTTTTGGGCGGGACTGACCGTGATTGACAGGTTGCTACCACGGTGTTGGGAGTTGTCCGTGTTTCTGTCCGACTTTAACCCGTTCACGGTGTGTCACACGCAACGCGTTTGGCTGTACTAAGCTCCGCCCTCTCGTGGAACTGCTGGTTGCAGAAATCCCTGCAGCACTCTACCCTAAACCATAAACCCTAAACCAACAGTGCATTGATTTCTGTAAAAGAAAATTGTGACTGATGATCAAAACCCTTTTCATGAACCGTCTCTGGTGCGATTATTCCCCCTCAACACAATGCACGGGACAATCGGTCAGGCAGAGAGCCTCGGCCTTCGCTAAACAAACTCCTCTTCCTCAACGGTGGAATCGCTCATCCTTTCATGTAGCGTCACCCAACGGCCAACATTTTCATTTGTATATGAGATAGGACCCCCCCACCCTCCTCCTCCTCCTCCACCCACCCTTCCACATCTGTCTGCATGTCGGCGGTTGAAAGCAGAGCGGAGGTCTGCATTCCTTTGGTCTTTTGGTGGCACCCGAAGGTGACGGGACCTCCATTTGGAACATCCCGGGGAAAGAAAAGCGCCGCTCTCTCCGTGTTTTGGCACGCCGCTGTCAGTCAGCTCGGGGATGCACGCTGACAAGAGGCGAGAGGGATCAGCCCTCAGCTGTCCGGCGGTCATAAAAGGGCCTGAACCAGGGGTTGACCGCCGGGGGGGGGGGGGCTCTCTGATTGTGTGTGTGTGTGTGTGTAAATGGTTCATCCTGAAGCCGGATATATGGCTTCTAAGAATACCCCCGAACCGGCAACCTAGGAAGCTCTACCGGTGTTACCCTGTTGAAATGATCCGGGCGTTGCGTTCCGCGTGTGGAGTCGAGCCCCCGCCTCGTGACATGTTGATGTTCGGGCATCCTGTGGTTGGTTTGAGGCCGTCGCTGCTCCTGACAGGGACGCTCTGATTGGTCGGTCACGCAGCAGGAGTGGAGGCCAGTGGGACAGGCGGGGATGGTGAATCTCCACTTTGTCTCGTTTCTCTTCCGGAGATTTAAATGGAAATTGCTGAATGGATGCTTCAGTTGTCAGCAGTTCAGACAAAATAGTTAAATCGTGACAAATTAAATATAGTTATTCTATTGTAATATTGTTTTTCTGGCCCAGAAGCAACCTTGATGTGGAGTTTCTGTATGTATGTATATAAATACATAGTGTATATATATATATATATATGTATTTTTGTATATACTTACAAAATAAATAAATATATATAAATATATTTAACAATAATACATATATAGTTATATATATGTATATATATAAATATATTTATATGTATATATATATGTATATATATATATATGTATATATATTTAATATATATAAATATATATATTTTGTATATATATATTTCTTTAATATATATATATGTATATATATATATTAAATTATATCTATACATATACACATATATATATAAACATTTTTAATAAGAAATATATATATTTAAATAAAAATAAAAAATATATATATACAGCTATTCATAAGCATGTCCTGTTTGTATTTCTACGCGTGTGTGTGTGTGCGTGTGTGTGCGCGTGGGTGTGCGTGTGTGGGCAGTAGTCTCCAGTTATCAGCCGGCGACTCGGTGGAACCTCGGCTCTGAGCGTCGAGTAGAAGTCGACCTCAGGGAGGCAGGAATGTGCCGAATCTACCGATGCTTTTCAAAAGTCCATGTGTGAAGCCACAAGCTGCTCTGTGGCTCCGGGGAAGCCCACGTGAAACCAGTGGCGTAACTTCCCTAATGCGTGTGTAATAAGAGGCACATTACGACCCCAGGAGGCCCAACCAGACTGGAGGGAACCAGGAGGCCAAGCGGGCTCAGGACCTCAGAAACCGTCTTCCTCCTCCGGGCGTCACCAGTCGTCTGCTGCTCCGCCTTCTTCCATTCTTCTTGTTCGATATCGGATCGCTTCTTCAATTTACTCGCTGGTACCAACCCTAGTGTGTGTGTGTGTGTGTGCATGTGTGGGTGTGAGTGTGTGCGTTAGAGTGTGTGTTAGAGAGAGAGTGTGTGTGAGAGAGAGAGAGAATGTGTGCGTGTTTTTCTGTGTGTGTGTGAAAGAGAGAGTGTGAGTGTGTGTGTGTGTGTGAGTGTGTGTGTCAGTCCTGTTACTTCAGCTGCAGGTCTGAGAACCGCAGAGGGAAACGTGAAGCCACCGTGTAGACAACTCTACTGCGGTGGTCCCCTTTCTTCTCTCTCCACACACACACACACACACACGCACACACGGCCCTCCAATCAGACCCCCACCCCTCCCCCCAGTGTAGCCGGGGCGCAAACAAAATTATTAACATGCGCAAATATGCTTTGCTCCATGTATTTCCTCTGAGATGAAAACAGGCCCCGCCTCCATTCCTCGGCGCTGACGAGCGGCCGGCGTTTAGAGCATTGTTCGCTCCTCGAGATGTTTTCCATCTCCTCCTCCGACGGCTCGGAGACGCCGGCCTCCGAAGGGCTTTGAAGGGCCTCACATTGTGTGTGTAGCCTGGTAATGGGCTGATGTTATTAGCATCTTAAAGAGAGTTCAGCTTTTTCTTATTTTTTTCTCTCTTCTGAGGGAGAGATCCAGCTGACGGACACATGTTGGACGGACTCACACACACACACACACACCACACGCTGACATGTCAGACTCTGCGCGGAGATGCATGCAGACACGTTCTCACACACACACACACACACACACACGGTCCACGTCACGTATTTTGCACTTTTCTTCAGAGGTTTTTTTTTTTTCCAACCTGGTTTTGTGGCTCAGTGACGAATGAATAGATCAAAAGTTAATTTTTTGTATGTGATCCACATGCTGCAGCCGCTAGAGCATGCGTCCACTAAAAAAAAAAAGTGCTTGTTTTTGACTCGGGTTGTTACGATAACATTGTGGAAAAAGACCCGACAGAGAAATACAATGTCACCGTGTCACGGGACTTCCAAAAGAAGGTGGGAGAGCCGGAGAGGTACAGAAGCTCAGCGGAATCTTAAGAGACGTTCAAACGATGAAGCTCTCCACTCCCAGACTTCACCAGAGAGTCCAAGAATAAGTTTGTATTAAAAATATATATATATATATATATCTTCATTCTCCCTCCTCTCCACAATTGCTGAATACGTGCCCTCTTTTTGTCCTTCACCCCCACCTCACTTAGGGTCTCTGGGCTGCTCCGGCCCCTCTCTCTCTCTCTCTCTCTCTCACGCACACTCACACACCCACACACACACACTCCCTCTCTCTTACACACTCACACACACACACTCACGCACATTCACACTCTCTCTCTCACACACACATTCTCTTTCTCACACACTCGCTCTCTCTCACGCACCCACACACACACACACTCCCTCTATCTCTCTCACACTCTCTCACGCACCCACACACACACACACACACTCACACTTCATTTACACTACACACATACACACACTTTGCATTTTGCACACTCTGTCTATATTTAATATTTTTATATTTAATTTAATTTTACACTGCAGTCATTAGTATTGTGTATGCATATATGTTGTAAATATATATATATACATATATATTTTATTTTATATTTTACTTTGTATACTTTGCACAGTCATTGTATTATATTTGTTTGTGTGTGTATATATATATACATATGTTTCATTTTATATACATATATATACTTCATTTTATATTTTACTTGTATACATCTATATCTTTCATCCTCTCGTGTGTTTAGTTTATTGGTGCTGCTACTGTGACGACAAATTTCCCCTTGGGGATAAATAAAGTATATATCTATCTATCTTATCTATCTCTATCACACTCTCTCTCTCTCTCTCACACACACACATTCTCTTTCTCACACACTCTCTCTCACGCACACACACACACTCTCTCTCTCTCTCTGGTCAGCTCACAGGATGCTGTGTTGAGCACTTCCTGCCCCCGGGGCTTCAGGAAAGAGTCCGTTTGATGTGCCATCTCCTCTAATTCTCTACACCTGGACTGTGCTCTCAGCAGAAACAGTAGTTCACTGCCACCCACACACACACTCACACACACACACACACACTCACACTCATTCCTTCCTTCCTATCCTCCATCGTCCTTCACTCCACATCTCCTGTTTAATCTGGGTTTCAGTTGCTCTCTAATCTCTCAGTTCCTTCTGATAAAGGAACTAAACGAGGCCCGAGCTGCGTTTAGCATGTTTCTCATTTACGACTCCCCTCCTGCTACTTCTTTTTTTATTATTGTTGCCCCTTTTTTTTCTCTTCCCCTTCACCCCTCCCCTTCTGTCCGGTTCTTTCTCTTTTTGTTATTATTATTCCCATCAAATGTTCTCCGTGGGGCCCCGCAGCTGTTTTGGATGGTCGGCACTGGTGGTCAAAAAAAACAAAAAACGTTTTTTAGGCACGGTGGTGCTCGAATGCCGTTTTTTTTTATTTTATGCAGCGCTGCCTGTTTTAGAGTTGTGGGTTTGTCAGGAGCCGGGACCCTCACAAAACACGAGAGGAGAGAAGGGAGGGGTAGAAGAGGATCACGATGTGAAGGTGAGGGAGTTGAGTTCTGTCACCTTCGGTCCTTCAGTCTCTCTTCTTCCTCTCTCCTCACATCCTTTCGTGTGCTTCTTCTCCTTTTTTTATTGGAACGAGGCGCCGAGCCGGGCGAACACACACAGAAACAACCGGGTCTCGGGCCCGTTTCTCCGAGAACACGCCGCCCCCCCGCACATGTTCGGTGTGACGGGCTCCAGATGAGGCTGATTGAACGCAGCCTTCATTCTCACTCTCACCTCCCCTGGAGGTCTCGGGGTTTGTGTGTGTGTGTGTTTTTTTTCTTCCTCCCCGGCAACCTGTTGAGGGCATTCCACTCCACACAGCGCACCTCCTTCTCCACATTACTCCTAATCTCTTTCAGCGGGTCTCCCCCTCTCCCTTTTTTCGCCTCGTTTAACCCCGAAGAAGAAGGACGCAGTCGACATGTTTCCGGATGCTTTGAAGGATCTGTCGTGTTTACTTTCCTCTGCCTGAGTCGATTATTCTCCGTGTAGCGGATGCATTTGTGTAAAAGGTCGGCAGCTCCATATTAATCACATATCAATGCTTTGGATATGAGAAGATGACCCAGATACGGGCATTTTGTCACGTGGGAGTAGGAACAGAACGAGTGTAAATGAAAGATATTTGTTACCGCGGATTCTTAAAACATTTTCAGAATTTAAGGGTCATAAAATGTAGTAAAAGGTATTTTGTTTTTTATTCTGGCAGGTGTTGAGTTTTGAGGCGATGTCTAGTTGAATGAGAGTCACTTATTTAAATATCGCGTGGTCTTTGGCCGTGAACACGGGAGTTGCTGGCAGCGAGGGGGCGTGGCTTACAGTGGGTACGGAAAGTATTCATATTTTTTGTTTCGTTGCAGCCATTTGCTAAAATAAAAAAGTTCATTTTATTTCTCATTAATGTTCACTCTGCATCCCATCTTGACAGAAAAAAACAGACATGTAGACATTTTTGAAAATGTATTTAAAAAAGAAAAACTGAAATATCACGTGGTCATAAATATTAAGTATAAGTGCAAAACAGTTTCCAACGACGGCTTCTCGGACGGTTCGGTGTAACAAAGCGTCGGCCGGTCAGGTTGCGTGAGGAAAAACGTCCCCTCTTTGAATATATGTGTCGTAGTTGATTTCAAACAGATAGCCCCGCCCCTTTCCATCTTGCTGTGGAAAGAGTATTTCATGTTACTTTACATTATTACATGTCATTTAGCTGACGCTTTTATCCAAAGCGACTGACAATAAGTTCATTCAACCACGAATACAAACTCAGAACAACAAGAAGCAAGAAAGTAACATTTCTTCAAGAAAGACAAACTACAAAAATACCATAAGTACTACAATACCATAAGTCGAAGCCTTTAAAAAAAAGGCATTAACATTGATTTTTTTAAATAACGTGTGCATGGCTTACATGGACACAGGAGTAATCATTAAAGTTATTAGAAACAGAAAGTCCCAAAAAAATGTACCTTGACTTCTACGACACGCCTTCTAAAGTCACAGCGTCGATACATGAAGCTGCTCTCTCCCATCCTTTCTTTCTTTTGAACTTCTCTCCACCCCCCCCCCCCCTCCTCATGTGACTTCCTCAGTCAGAGAGAGGGGGGGGGGATCTCCCATATAGAAATGTCACTTTGTATAAATACACTCGGCGGTTTTGGACGGATGCGAGATCGGCTTCAGAATTATAAACACTGGCTCACGCGGCCGTTTACAGAGGAGGAGGAGGAGGAGGAATTAGCCGACGTAAAGAAGCATGTGCGCCCCACATTATTGTAATTATTTGATGCCGTTCCGCTGTCACGGGAGTATCTGGACGCTTATCTCACGAGAAGAAAAAGGACGCCCGCGGTGCTCGCCGTCGGCCCCGGGGCCTCCGGAGCCGCTCCGCTCCTCGCCCGCCTCTCCTCAGAGCCTCGTATTCTGTTTCATTCCGCCTTTTGTTTGCCGCGAAGGGGGGAATCTCCCCCCCCCCACCCCTAAAAAAAAGCAGTTTAAGGTCAAGACCGACGTCAGCGGAGCGAAGGAACCTTCTGTTTTAGAGATCCCGTTACATGTTTGTTCAGCCCGTCTGCTAAACCTGTAGCGCCCGTTAACCCTAATCAAATGTGGCCATCACTCCCCGTGACTTTGTTTAGGAAGAAACGTCCGTGTCTTCGTCCCGAAGGAGGATGAGGCCTTGATATGCAATCTCGCCGCTTTAAACATTTTTGTCAGGACGCGGTAATTGCCCGTAAACAAACGTGTGTAATCAAGTCGGGAAGCGCTCTGCCAACAACAACAACAACTCCAAAAACAAGAAAAGACCCCCTCGCGCTTCACAGATAGAAACGAAGCATCTTCAACAGGAAAAAAAGAAGAAGAAGAGAAGGAGAAATGCACCGGGACGCGGCTCTACGGACTAATGTGAACCAGCTTGATACCGGAGCGCTTAATCAATATCAAGTGGAAAGAAGAAGAAGAAGAATGAGAAGGATGAGAAGGAGGAAAAAGAAGAAGAATGAGAAGGAGGAAAAAGAAGAAGGAGGAAGAAGAATGAGAAGGAGGAAAAGGAGGAAGAAGAAGAAGAATGAGAAGAAGAAGAAGGAGAAGGAGGAAGAAGAAGAAGAATGAGAAGAAGAAGAAGGAGAAGGAGGAAAAAGAAGAAGAAGGAGGAAGAAGAAGAAGAATGAGGAGGAAAAGAAGAAGAATGAGAAGGAGGAAAAAGAAGAAGAAGAAGAATAAGGAGGAAAAAGAAGGACGAAGAAGAAGAAGGATGAGAAGGAGGAAGAAGAAGAAGAAGAAGAAGAATGAGAAGGAGGAAAAAGAAGAAGAATGAGAAGGAGGAAAAAGAAGAAGAAGGAGGAAGAATGAGAAGAAGAAGAATGAGAAGGAGGAAAAAGAAGAAGAAGGAGGAAGAAGAATGAGAAGGAGGAAAAAGAAGAAGAATGAGAAGGAGGAAGAAGAAGAAGAATGAGGAAGAAGAAGAAAGAAGAAAGAAGAAGAAGAAAGAAAAAGAAAAAAAAACAGTAGTGGTTCATGCTGGATCCATAAAGCGGGCCTAATTTTACAGCTCCATAAAACACCCTCCTCTTCCTCTTCCTCCTCCTCCTCCGCCTCCTCCTCCTCGCCGGAGCATCGAGTGAAGAGTTTATGTGCCGGAGTAAATGTGGAGGGATGGAGCCATCGCGCCTTTAGAGGCTCTCGTCTGTACCGTGTGTGTGTGTGTGTGTGTGTGTGTGTGTGTGTGTGTGTGTGTGTGTGTGTGTGTGTGTGTGTGTGTGTGTGTGTGTGTGTGTGTGTGTGTGTGTGTGTGTGTGTGTGTGTGTGTGTGTGTGTGTGTGTGTGTGTGTGTGTGTGTGTGTGTGTGTGTGTGTGTGTGTCTCGCCCGCCGCGTCGTCGGTTATCTTTGAAAACCGCTTCAGCTGGAATGAATGTTTAGTCTTTTCTTCCCGGGCGCTTTGGGCTTCGTCCGGTCAGAGCTATAAAAAAGCAAAGGGTCGTCTTCCAGGATGATTTCCCTGTAATGAGCGTAGAAGTAGCGTTGAGGTATGTGCCTGTTCGACTTTAGCGTGATGAAGATGACCGCATGTGAAGGGAACGCCAGAGCCTCGGTCAGACGCCGCAGCCAGTGGGGAGGAATCGATTCCAGATAAGGCCTCTCCAATTAAAATGGGGGGGGGGTTACATCATCGTGGCGGCGTGAGGAAGGCAGCGAGGCGCTCTCCCCGTCACACCTCCACCTGACATGTTCCATCCAGGCCGCAGGAAGCGTCCAACATGTAGCCGCTGACACAGGAAGTGATGTCACAAGGCCCTCTCACTACGATGGGGAGCTCTGCAGGACACAAGGACGACTAATGACAATAATACTATTACTATAGCTACTAATACTACTACTAGTACTAATACTACTACAGCCACTACTACTACTTATACTACTACTACTGCACCACCTACTACCACTGCACTACTACCAGCTACTCACTACCACTACTACTACTACTAGCTACTACAGCTACACTGCTACCACCACTACCTACAGCTACTACTACCACTACTGGTACTACACCTACCACTAGCACCACCACTACTGCATACCACCACTGGTACTAATACTACTAGCACCAAACCACCACTACTACAGTACTAGCTACTACCACTAGCACCAATGCTACTATAGCCTACCACTACTACTACTAGTACTACTACTACTACTACTACTACTACAGCTACTATTACTACTACAGTTACTAGTACTACTACTACTAGTACTAATACTACTACTACTATAGCTACTACTACTACTACTAGTCCTAATACTACTACTACTACTACTACTACAGCTACTATTACTACTACAGTTACTAGTACTACTACTACTACTAGTACTACGACTACTACTCCTACTGCAGCTGCTACTGCTAGTACCATATGCAGTTTGCGTCTACATGATGAGTCTGAAGGAGTCCAGTGATCTTCTGGCCCTGTTTCAGTGGAATGCAGCAGGAGAAGAGCACAGATAAGGCTGAACAAACCTGTGTGTGTGTGTGTGTGTGTGTGTGTGTGTGTGTGTGTGTGTGTGTGTGTGTGTGTGTGTGTGTGTGTGTGTGTGTGTGTGTGTGTGTGTGTGTGTGTGTGTGTGTGTGTGTGTGTGTGTGTGTGTGTGTGTGTGTGTGTGTGTGTGAAGCAGAACAGGAGCAGGGCTACATCTGTGCGTTTCAATAAAAGAGCCTCACTATTAGCGCGGACAAACTACAGACTCCATCGGACTGAAACGCACGTTTGGAGCCACGTCAACATTCCCGACTGATGTGCAGCCAAGGACAATATAAATATATATATATATATAAATGATATTTATTTATATATATATTCCTATATATATATATATTTTAATGCATATATATATATCGTAATATATAAATATATATATATATAAATGTTATTTATTTATATATATTCCTATATATATTTTAATACATATATATATTCCTATAGGAATATATATATATAGGAATATATATATTTAAATTTATTTATATATATATATATTTTAATACACCTCTCCGACACGTAAACCGCCGCGTGAGATAATAAATGAGTCCCGTGATTGAGACGTGTTGAAGCCCCGTGTTCCAGCTCGTGTATAACAGTAATAGTTTCCTCCTCAGCTCTTGTGTAAATAAGATATAAGTGTTTGAGTGTGGGTGTCTTTAAAGCACAATCAGCCTAATGAATCACAGGCTTCTGTTGGGATGAGTAATGCCGTTGGGCTTAAAAAAAGAAAAAAAACGGACTAGATTATTCCATTTCTTTTTCCCGGCGTGGGGACGTGTCACTGCAGCGAAGCCACGGCGTGGAACGCTGCAATTTTTTTTGTTTATTGCGTATTGGAGCGAGAGAGGGAAACGTCGCTCTCGATTGGGATGGTTGTACTTGGCTTTTAAAAAAAACACACACACACACAAAAAAAAGGGCCTGTGAGTAAGTACCTTGTTATTGCCAAGTGTGGCAGATCTGGAGCGCCGCTGCAGCTCTTTTTCTTTTGTCTTGGACATTTAGTTGTTCTTGTGACTGTGTTGAATAAAAAAGAAAAATGTTAAAAAAAAATAAAAACTCCCAGTGATCGAAACAATTACTTTTTAGTCGTAATAACAATCCCTGTGTGACCGGAGGGGGGGATGAGGAGGGGGGGGGTCACGTTCTGCTGCCTCCCGGCCGCTCGGCGTTCTAATTTCGGAGCCTTAATTACTGTAATTGCTCGACGCAGATTAACGCCAATTGGACTCGACTGGGGTCATAAATCCGCGGCTCAGAAGTTGCCGGCAATTCTGGCAATTGGGAGCGGACCGCCGTCGGGCCAGGGGGCGCTTAACTCGCTAAGTAATTGCAAGTTTGATGAATCATAATGCTTTTTACGAATTCCCTCACACACACACAGGCCCAGTGGGACTCTGCTTGAAGCCACCGGGGTTTCGGTGGAAGCCGCCGCGCAGCTTTCGGCCTCCCCACATCAGAAGCGCCGCGAGCCGCTCCACGTTGTTTGGGCTCGCGACATTTCGGAGGCCCTCGGGGAAGGAATCTCAAAAAGCTGGATTCACGGACGGGGCGAGGCCGTTTGTGACTCCGTCTCGCACTAAAACTCTCTTCTTTTTTTTTTTTACCGCAAAGTGAACCGACACACATTAAGCAGCCTTGAGTGTCGGTCGCCGCCGCGCTACTCCAGCTCACACACACGGTCGTTGTGGTTTGTCCTCAGAACACGCGTGTGCGTGTGCGTGTGCGGGACGTGATTAAGCCGGACTCGTCCTCGTGAAGCCTGAGAGTTCATCCTCCGGTGTGTGTGTGTGTGTGTGTGTACGTTCCACCAGGAGAGCAGAAGCCGAGGGCCCCCCGGCTCTCTTCAAACACACACGTCCAGGCACTTACTCACACACACACACACACACACACACACACATATCTAAAAAGACTCTGTCGGACGTGTATTGCATGTGATTGTTGGGGGGAAGTGGAGTGTAAAAACAGGTCCGAGGGGGTGGCGGGTTCAGGTTGCGGAGTTTTTCGGAGTGACGAGATCCAGAAGCCGGCGGCGCTCGGTATTACCCTGCTGCTTCCTGCCCCTATTGGGGGGGGGGGGGGGGGATGGATGGAGCTTGAAAGAGAGGAAGGTGGGGAGGCCATTTAAAGCCATGAGACCACCCCCACCCCCCCTGAGTCTCGTAACACAGCCCGCCCCTCCGATCCCACCGCGGTTTGTTTTACAACCTTGAACCAACGATTCCCTTTAAAAAAAAATCCTCGGGCAATCAGGCTCTCTCTCCCCGACATTCCACTTCCACTCCTTCTTCAACAGGCCCTCTCACTTTATTTACCCGCTGGCTCTGCTCAGTACCACTCTCGTTTTAAAAACGCATTCCTTTTTATTTTTCTTGCAATCCGGTCCCTCCTATATCGTGCAAAACCCGGCTGCTGTTTCACAGTCGTGTGTGTGTGTGTGTGTGTGTGTGTGTGTGCCCAGTGAGTTCCTCCTATTACCACTTCAGCACGCGTTCCCAGATCGGCTCCCGCACGTCCACTTAATAACACAAATCGTGATGGATGCTCCGCCCGCCACAGGCTCACGAGGCCCAAAGAATGCTGAACACGGGGGGAAATAACGAGTAATGAATTGGCCATTTGTAAAAAATGCTGCCCGCATATCTTCTGTTCAAAGGAATTCGGAGCATCATTACTTCTCTCTCTCTCTCTCGGTGATGGAGGACCGGCGGTGGCTCCGCCTCCCGCTGCAGGGCTCGAGTTGGACGGAGGTTCTGACTCATGATTATGATGTTGGACGGCAGCCCCTCATATTTCAGCTCTGACGCGAAATCGGTCCAGTGGCTTTTTTTATTTGATTAATTTTTTTATCTGACTCAAATTGGGTTTACATTGTGTCAGAAGAAGGGAGAGATGTGTTTTTGAAAAATCTTTCAAATAATAGCCGTGGAGGCCGTGAGACGTCGAAGCGCGGCTTTTTTTTATTCATTTTTTAAATATATAAATAGCAGAATTTTGTCGTAAAAAATAATGTTTCTGCGGTCTTTATCCTGCAATTAAAATACGGTTGGCTCGGGAACAAGGGCGAAGTACTTGTGTTTGAGAGAAAAAAATTCTCTCTCTCTCTCCCTCTCTCTCCCTCCCTCCTCCCTCATCTGCGAAAGCATGTCATTTATGACTTGTTATGTTCATTTTTTATTTTATTTTCTCCACGCTTTCCACATGTTTCGCGGAGGCGGGCAGATGTCTGATAATGGGCACGGCCGGACCCCCGGACCCCCGTTCGGGCATGTTCCACCTGCCTGGCGTAGGAGAGAGCGAGCGCCCTTACGCGTTCCCCGAGGCGCTCTCCGGTTCCTCATGGGGTCGAGCCGTGTGGTCTTCACATGACCAATCAAACATGTCAAAAAGCAGCCCGTGTTTTCCCCCCGCACATGTACAACAAGAAAATCTGGCTTCAATTATTATTGCACCCCAAGGGGAACTTCCAGAATTCCTCCCCTCCTCATTTGTCAGAAATGAAGCTCTCTCGTTTCCTGCGATTGGCTGAAATATGTCTTTTGATATTAAATCACGCCGGTTTCCACTGGCGGCATGACCAAGACAAATGTTTATCATATTTATTTATGTCATCGGAGATGACCCCGCGGCTCCGGCGACGCAGGAGACTTGGCCCCGCCGACTCCCATGTAATGTTGATTATGAGTAAGAGAGTCTCCTAAATAAGCCCAAAAGTTAAGAGATAATTTGGAGAGAGAGAGAGAGAAAAAAACCACATGAGGTAACTGTGGTTTTGTTTAATGTGAAAAATACCGGTTTTTTTTGGGGAGGTTGGGGAGGGTGATGGAGGTACTGTTACAAAAGCCCTAATGAACCTAGACTGACACATCCCACCCAAATCTTACGGGGCTCTCGGTTTGATTTGCAGTGCGCTCTGTTGATAAATGCGGCTCCAAATGTTGATTGAGGATCTGTTTCACTTGTTTGTATGTCAACAACTGCAGCCAAATCTAGTTGTACACCTCTGATCTCGCGGCGCAATTGTTTTTGTACTTGGTGCGCATTGTCATAACATCACGCTCCGGCAGAGGCCTTTGCAGCGTGGCTGAGCATGGAGGAGGTGGAGGGGGAGGTGGGGGTGGGCGGGATATGAAAATTGCCATTGACGTTTGCCGAAACAAATAAAACGACTCACATCTGTAGCCATTTTGAGCCCTTTATTTATACCATTTAAGCTCTCATTTGAATTCACCAGCACAAATAAACACATCATAACGAAGCGAGAGCCCTGATGTCATGCGCAGATGTCGGATTGTGATTATTCCTCCTGCCTCGTGAACATTATTATTTATTTTTTCGTACCCTGGGATCTTTGTCTCTCTTGAAAGGCAAAAATCAAAAATAGATGACATCACTTTGGGTTTTTTGCCCACTCCCGACAGTATCTCTGCATCTCTCCCAGCGTATCGCAGTTTGCGTAAACACGCCACACGAGTTCTTGGAGCGCTCCGAAAATAGAAGGGAAGAGGCGGTAAGAGTCTCCAGACGCCTGCCAGCGATGAGCTGGCATGGAGCTGGACTTCGATAAAAAGGCAAATGATTTCACCTGAGGCCTGCCGGGTTATTTACCCTTAGGGCGAGGCTTTGATATTGTTATAAATCATCCAATAAAAAAGAAAAGGCAGAGGTCTGTAGGGCTCTTTACTGGTTCAGTGTAACACACTCTACCTGCTCTACTCCCGGAGTCTTGGTCTTATTTGTAATTGACTAAAAACACTACCGTTCAAAAGTTTGGGGTCATCCAGACAATTTCGTGTCTTCCATGAAAACTCACTTTTTATTCATCAAATGAATTGAAAATTGAATAGAAAATATAGTCAAGACATTGACAAGGTTAGAAATAATGATTAATATTTGAAGTATTAATTTTGTTCTTCAAACTTCAAGCTCAAAGGAAGGCCAGTTGTATAGCTTATATCACCAGCATAACTGTTTTCAGCTGTGCTAGCATAATTGCACAAGGGTTTTCTAATCAGATATTAGTCTTCTAAGGCGATTAGCAAACACAATGTACCATTAGAACACTGGAGTGATAGTTGATGGAAATGGGCCTCTATACACCTATGGAGATATTTCATTAGAAACCAGACGTTTCCACCTAGAATAGTCATTTACCACATTAACAATGTATAGTGTGTATTTTTGATTAATGTTATCTTTATTGAAAAAACAGTGCTTTTCTTTGAAAAATAAAGACATTTCTAAGAAACCCCAAACTTTTGAACGGTAGTGTATATATATTTTAAAAAGTACAGGCTGACCCAATGTGACCCCCGTACAACGATAAATAAAACCTCTTCATGTTTTATACATATAGGTCGGATGGAGCTAGACACCTGCTCCATGTATTTAGAACTGATACCGCATACTGCAAAAAGGTCAATGTTTCTTAAATTAACTGGGTTAACTGGTAGCATATAAGTAGCATTAGCACTGAAGATGTACTGAATGTAAACACCAATTAAATGGAGGCAGGTTCCCCAAAATGTCAATGTTTCTTAAATTAACTGAGTTATGTCTCCGTCTCTTAACTTTTAGTTTATTGAAACTCGTCTTGTTCTTATGTTGTTATGCTGTCTTCTCCAGGTCAGCCTCGAAAAAGAGATTTATAATCCCAATGAGACTTACCTGGTTAAATGAAGATTTAATTGTTATTGTGTGTTTTATTCAGTCAATCGTTGCAACACAATACTATATTATTCTATATAATATACACAACAGAAAGACTTAGAAGGTGTAGGTAGAAGCAATAAATGCTTTTATTCCTATCCTAAATTATTATCATCAAATAAATCAGAAAATGTATATAAAATAAAGGTTTATTAAAGAGCGAGCGCCCACGCTGCTCCCGAGGCGCCTCCGGTTCCTCATGGGGTCGAGCCGTGTGGTCTTCACATGACCAATCAAACATGTCAAAAAGCAGCCCGTGTTTTCCCCCCGCACATGTACAACAAGAAAATCTGGCTTCAATTATTATTGCACCCCAAGGGGAACTTCCAGAATTCCTCCCCTCCTCATTTGTCAGAAATGAAGCTCTCTCGTTTCCTGCGATTGGCTGAAATATGTCTTTTGATATTAAATCACGCCGGTTTCCACTGGCGGCATGACCAAGACAAATGTTTATCATATTTATTTATGTCATCGGAGATGACCCCGCGGCTCCGGCGACGCAGGAGACTTGGCCCCGCCGACTCCCATGTAATGTTGATTATGAGTAAGAGAGTCTCCTAAATAAGCCCAAAAGTTAAGAGATAATTTGGAGAGAGAGAGAGAGAAAAAAACCACATGAGGTAACTGTGGTTTTGTTTAATGTGAAAAATACCGGGTTTTTTTGGGGAGGTTGGGGAGGGTGATGGAGGTACTGTTACAAAAGCCCTAATGAACCTAGACTGACACATCCCACCCAAATCTTACGGGGCTCTCGGTTTGATTTGCAGTGCGCTCTGTTGATAAATGCGGCTCCAAATGTTGATTGAGGATCTGTTTCACTTGTTTGTATGTCAACAACTGCAGCCAAATCTAGTTGTACACCTCTGATCTCGCGGCGCAATTGTTTTTGTACTTGGTGCGCATTGTCATAACATCACGCTCCGGCAGAGGCCTTTGCAGCGTGGCTGAGCATGGAGGAGGTGGAGGGGGAGGGGGGGGGGGGGGGATATGAAAATTGCCATTGACGTTTGCCGAAACAAATAAAACGACTCACATCTGTAGCCATTTTGAGCCCTTTATTTATACCATTTAAGCTCTCATTTGAATTCACCAGCACAAATAAACACATCATAACGAAGCGAGAGCCCTGATGTCATGCGCAGATGTCGGATTGTGATTATTCCTCCTGCCTCGTGAACATTATTATTTATTTTTTCGTACCCTGGGATCTTTGTCTCTCTTGAAAGGCAAAAATCAAAAATAGATGACATCACTTTGGGTTTTTTGCCCACTCCCGACAGTATCTCTGCATCTCTCCCAGCGTATCGCAGTTTGCGTAAACACGCCACACGAGTTCTTGGAGCGCTCCGAAAATAGAAGGGAAGAGGCGGTAAGAGTCTCCAGACGCCTGCCAGCGATGAGCTGGCATGGAGCTGGACTTCGATAAAAAGGCAAATGATTTCACCTGAGGCCTGCCGGGTTATTTACCCTTCGGGCGAGGCTTTGATATTGTTATAAATCATCCAATAAAAAAGAAAAGGCAGAGGTCTGTAGGGCTCTTTACTGGTTCAGTGTAACACACTCTACCTGCTCTACTCCCGGAGTCTTGGTCTTATTTGTAATTGACTAAAAACACTACCGTTCAATAGTTTGGGGTCATCCAGACAATTTCGTGTCTTCCATGAAAACTCACTTTTATTCATCAAATGAATTGAAAATTGAATAGAAAATATAGTCAAGACATTGACAAGGTTAGAAATAATGATTAATATTTGAAGTATTAATTTTGTTCTTCAAACTTCAAGCTCAAAGGAAGGCCAGTTGTATAGCTTATATCACCAGCATAACTGTTTTCAGCTGTGCTAACATAATTGCACAAGGGTTTTCTAATCAGATATTAGTCTTCTAAGGCGATTAGCAAACACAATGTACCATTAGAACACTGGAGTGATAGTTGATGGAAATGGGCCTCTATACACCTATGGAGATATTTCATTAGAAACCAGACGTTTCCACCTAGAATAGTCATTTACCACATTAACAATGTATAGTGTGTATTTTTGATTAATGTTATCTTTATTGAAAAACAGTGCTTTTCTTTGAAAAATAAAGACATTTCTAAGTAACCCCAAACTTTGAACGGTAGTGTATATATATTTTAAAAAGTACAGGCTGACCCAATGTGACCCCCAGACAACGATAAATAAAACCTCTTCATGTTTTATACATATAGGTCGGATGGAGCTAGACACCTGCTCCATGTATTTAGAACTGATACCGCATACTGCAAAAAGGTCAATGTTTCTTAAATTAACTGGGTTAACTGGTAGCATATAAGTAGCATTAGCACTGAAGATGTACTGAATGTAAACACCAATT
>NC_079403.1:22704689-22709689 GCF_029220125.1 Pseudoliparis swirei
TGCGGTTGCTTCCCGTGTTCCTCCCTCGACTTTGGCGGGATCAGCACTGGAAGTTCCCGTTGGGCTTTGCTGCAACTGCAAAAAAACAAAACCGTCCTTAGCCGCCACCACCACCTAGCACCACTACCTAGCACCACCACCTAGCACCACCACCTAGCACCACCACCTAGCACCACCACCACCGAGTTCATAAGCGAACGTGTGATTTGAGAATGTTCCAACGCGGCCGAGGAAAACAGGGGGAGTCAAGTTCAACCGCTTTACTTGTCTGCTGCAGGAACACACCGCCTCGCCTGTAACACATTTTGACACCCACCGCTTCCAAAGTTCACACCTTTCCCTCGCTCCCTTACATCGATACCCCCCCCCCTCCTCCTCCCCCTCACCGCCCCTCCCCCTCTCTCAATTCCAGTAGTTGCAGATCAGTTGGCTTCCTGAGGGTTTTTTGTTGTTGTTATTTTTGGAAATTCCAGCGACGTGGCTCCACCGACGGGATCTGTCCCCTCGGTGTTCCCAATTGAGGCTTGTCAAATAACGTATCACTCCGTCTTTGTAGCCGCCTGAGTTGCCGGCTAAGGAAAAAGACCTGTGAACTCTCTCCATCGCTGCCCCCCCCACCCACCCACCCACCCACCCACCCAGTGTAGGCTTTCCCTCTCTTTGCCCATCTCCACTTACTGTGCAGCTCTCCATATGAAAACAGAGTCATTCTTTCCGTCCTTTGTGTTCCAGCGCCCCCCCCCCCCCCCCCCGTCACAAGACCCCCGCACCGCTGGTAAACCGAGCGCCTCCTGGCCCCCCCACCACCCCCCTCACCCGCTGGTGAAGGATAGCACCTGTCCCCCTTGCAACGAGACACTCATTGTTTCAATCCCCGTCTGAGGGGGAGATTAACCAACAGCAATTGGCCACCACAGATCATTTCGACCTCAAATTAGGGCCCCCCCCCCCTCCGACTCTCCGCGCCGAGAAATGTGTCAGGAAATAATCCCTTAAGGGCACTGGTAATGCACATTTGTGTAGGAGAAGTGAATATGATATTGGCGCTGGTTGAGTCCTGTACTTTGGGCCACCTAGAAACGGGGCCTTTCATAATCCCGGCCAACTATAAATATTGGAAGCCGTAGCGCTTGATTGTTTTAATAGCAGCAGATGTGGCAATTAACACCACTTTGTAAAGCCCCCATGTATATTTGTTTTACTGCTAACAAATGTTCCCACAAATATGAGTTGATTGTGGGAATGAACATTAGTGGAAAACGGAGAGAGTTGATGTGCGAAGGCCGCCATGTGATCTCGTGTATACAATTAAGGGGTGTTCCCAATTGAGGCTTGTCAAATAACGGATCACTCCGTCTCTGTAGCTCGCGGGATTCAAGCACCTGGCTCAAATGTGTGTGTGTGTGTGTTTTTTATGGAGCTCTCGCTTATGGGAATGTTTCCCGAGTCTGGCCTCCAGTCCTTTAAGAAGGATTTGGAACTGGGAGTCCGCCTGTCAGCCGCCGCTTTGAACACGCAGCGGTGCCGACCCGTGTTGTGTTGACGGGTCGTGTCCCGGTGCCGACGGGAACATGCGGTGCAAACATTTTACGACTGGTAACCATAACAAATGATTTGAGAATCACGTTTTGTTGGGGAATGCGAGCGAATGAAGCGCCCCCTTGTGGCCGCTGACGGAATCACTTCAACAACCAGGGAGTACGCACTTTTTACCCCGAATATAATTCGGTAATTAACACTTTTTAAATGGGTTTTCACCAGATGCGTCATTAGGACTAATTTTGGGGGTATGTTTACGGTACTATTTGAATTCCAAATACAATAAATAACTATTGACATCTCTCTATTCTTTGCATTAATATATATTATTATTATATTTTTTTCCATTGAATGGTATATTTTATCTGTAATCAGAATCAGAACCTCTTTTTTTTTCAAATAACAAGGCATGTGTCACGGTGGGTGGTGCGACTAGACAATAACATCAACGACAATCAACACAGACAAGAATTAAGAACATAAATATTTAAAAAAAATATATATATATATAAGATAAAGTGCACAAACAGGTTTTCAGAACGTTTTAAGTCAGTTTAAAATGTCGATATGAGCATAACATATCACTATGACCCTGACACTGAATTCAGCAACGCTACAGAGAAACATCTCAACCAATCTATGAACTGTCGGAAACAATGGATATACAGGGGGCCCCCCAAAAAGATTACTACGCAAGCAAACATCCACATTTGTGCTGCTCCCCTTGGGGCTCCCCCCCCCCCTGGTTTTCACGATCTCCATGTCCAGCTTCATGCCCGATAACTTTCCCCCAGAAATACGAAGAGCAACCCTCTAAGTCCTGGAGGCTGCGCTCACAGTTTGACTTCTTGTGTGTTTCTCCGTTCAGCATCCGGCGGCACCAGGAGCGGCGGGCCATCCTGACGCCCATCCTCACCGACTTCTCCGTCCGGGTCACCGCCGCGCCCGCCATCATCTTCAGCAAGAATCTGTCCCCCGACGGCGGACAGGCCGAGGTCAGCGTCCGCCGCATCGGGGGGGGGCCTTCGTCTTCAGAGGATTCATACGGCAAAGTCTTCTTTAGTGTCACTTTATAGGACACTTTAAGTCACAGGTGTCAAACACAAGGAATCCGGACTCACACTCACACACACACACAGACACAGACACACGCACACTCGCTCGCTCACACACACACAGATACAGACGCGCACACTCACTCTCTTACTTATGCTCACACACAGACACACACACACTCACTTGCTCACTTATGCTCACACACTCACACAAACACTCACGCTCACACACTCACACATTTACACACACGCTCACACATGCTCACGCTTACACACACACATTCGCTCACTCATACTCACACAAAAACACACTCACACCCACACACACACTTGCTCACTTATGCTCACACATTCACACGCAAAACACACACACACAAACACTCGTGCTCACACATTTACACACACGTTCACACATGCTCATGCTTACACACACACACTCGCTCACTCATACTCACACGCACACCCAGACACACGCACACTCGCTCGCTCATTCATGCTCGCACGCTCACACACACACAGATGCAGACGCACACACTCAGTTGCTCACTTATGCTCACACACTCACACACACACACACACACACACAAACACTCACGCTCACACACACACTCACTCGCTCACTTATTCAATTCAATTCAATTCAGTTTATTTGTATAGCCCAATTTCACAAATTACAAATTTGTCTCGGAGTGCTTTACAATCTGTACACATAGACATCCCTGCCCCAAAACCTCACATCGGACCAGGAAAAACTCCCAAATAACCCTTCAGGGGAAAAAAAGGGAAGAAACCTGGAGGAGAGCAACAGAGGAGGATCCCTCTCCTAGGATGGACAGATGCAATAGATGTAATGTGTACAGAAGGACAGATTTAGAGTTAAAATACATTCAATGAATATGACAGAGTGTATGAATAGTTCATAGTAGGCATATTCCACGATGGAGACCTCCACGATCCATCAGGCAGATGGCGGTGGGGAGGAGGAGGGCGGAGTCTCAACAGGACAGTGGCGTAGTCATGAGCAGGAATTCCACGACCCAGACGGTCCATCAGGCAGATAGGATCTATGCCGTCTCATAGGGTCCGATGACCCCATGAGACGTAAAGTCAAAAGGACTTCCGGGGAGAAAGCAGAGTTGGTAACGTGTGATTGACAGATGAAAATTCATCCTTAAGGAGAGAAAAAGGAGATAGGTACTCAGTGCATCCTAAAACGTCCCCGGCAGCAATCAGCCTATAGCAGCACATCAAGGGGCTGGACCAGGGCAAACCTGATTCAGCCCTAACTATAAGCTCTGTCAAAGAGGAAGGTCTTAAGTCTACTCTTAAACGAGGTGACTGTGTCTGCCTCCCGGACTGAAATTGGAAGCTGGTTCCATAAAAGAGGAGCTTGATAACTAAAGGCTCTGGCTCCCATTCTACTTTTTAAGACTCTAGGAACTACAAGTAGTCCGCATTTAGTGAGCGTAGCTCTCTAGTGGGGCAATATGGTACGACAAGCTCCTTAAGATATGATGGAGCATCACCAATCAAGGCTTTGTAGGTTAAGAGAAGAATTTTAAAAGTGATTCTTGATTTTACTGGGAGCCAGTGCAGAGCAGCTAGTGCAGGAGTGATGTGATCTCTTTTCTTAGTTTTAGTGAGAACACGAGCTGCAGCATTCTGGATCAACTGGAGGGACCTAAGAGATTTATTAGAGCAGCCTGCTAATAAGGAGTTGCAGTAATCCAGTCTCGAAGTAACGAACGCGTGAACCAATTTTTCTTATGCTCACACATTCACACACACACACACACAAACAAACACTCATGCTCACACACTTACACATTTACACACACGCTCACACATGCTTACGCGTACACACACACACACTCACACCCACACACACGCACACTCACTTGGTCACTCATGCTCACACATTCACACACACAAACACTCATGCTCACACACTCACACATTTTCACACATGCTCACGCTTAGACACACACACACACTCGCTTACACGCTCGCACGCTCACACACATACACTCACTCGCTCACTTATGCTTACACACTCACACGCACACACACACAAACAAACACTCATGCTCACACACTCACACATTTACACACACGCTCACACATGCTTACGCTTACACACACACACACACACACTCTCACACCCACACACACGCACACTCACTTGGTCGCTCATGCTCACACATTCACACACACAAACACTCACGCTCACACACTCACACATTTACACACACGCTCACACATGCTCACGCTTACACACACACACACTCGCTTACACGCTCGCACGCACACACACATACACTCACTCGCTCACTTATGCTTACACACACACACACACAAACAAACACTCATGCTCACACACTCACACATTTACACACACGCTCACAC
>NC_079403.1:22714689-22762189 GCF_029220125.1 Pseudoliparis swirei
TTTGTGTGTGTTTTTTTACCAACTTTTATTACGCCGTATTCATTTCAGGTGCATTATCCCATGTTCCGTACTCGTCGTGGCGGGAGGGGGGGGGGGGGGGACATTACTGAGCGTAACAGCACCATTAACGCTGAGGTCAGTCCGTGTGTGTCTCCACCTCGCTGTGCAGCTGCAGGAGCACGGAGGTTACTCTGAAGACAATGTGTGTGTGTGTGTGTGTGTGTGTGTGTGTGTGTGTGTGTGTGTGTGTGTGTGTGTGTGTGTGTGTGTGTGTGTGTGTGTGTTAGTGTGTGCTCTGGCTTCGGCTCCTCTTTGGACGCCGCCTGTAGAACTCTCGTGTCCCTCCGTCCGTCTCTCGGTGTCGTCAGCCTCTTTGGCGTCCGGCTGCTGGGCCCCGGAGAGGGGGGGGGGGGGGTCTCATTCTGCAAGCTGCAGAGCCCTCTAGTGGTGTGGAGAGGGAACTGCTCCTCTCCCCCCCCCCCCCCACACACACACAGCCCTCCATCGAGGTCTATCTAGTTGTGTGTGTGTCTGTGTGTCTGTGTGTGTGTGTGTGTGTGTGTGCGTGGTGACACTGTTTGGAGTACGAGTTTGGAACAGGTGAAACCTTTTTTGATGTCGCTAGAAATCAAACGGATGCCCCCCCCCCCCCACCGCTAACAGCTTACAGAAACTAATAAATAAATAAGTTGAGATGTATTTCCATTCCCCGTTTACACACACATCTCAGTCTGGATTCTGTGATTTTTGTTGTTGTATCTTTTATTTTTCCAAACCCGACTTCCGTAATGATATTTATAGTATTTGACAGTTTTGTTTGTCCTTGGTTTAAACAACCTGTTCAAAGGATCCGCTGGAAACAGGTCCTGGATCACAGGGAGGGGGGGGGGAGTTTAAATTAAACATTGCTCACACTCTCTTCTTCCCTCCTCCTCCTCCTCCTCTCTGAGACGCTGTTCTCCTCGGTGATCCCGCTGATTTCAAACGGTTCCCATCGGCCTCACAGCTGCGTTTTATTGTCGGTTAATGAATTTGTTTTGCAGAGGCTTTTTGTTCCCTGGCCGGGAGGAGGAGGGCCACGTGTGTGTGTGTGTGTGTGTGTGTGTGTGTGTGTGTGTGTGTGTGTGTGTGTGTGTGTGTGTGTGTGTGTGTGTGTGTGTGTGTGTGTGTGTGTGTGTGTGTGTGTGTGTGTGTGTGTGTTTGTGTGAGTGTGCATTAGTGAGTGAGTGTGTGTGCGTTTGTGTGTGCGTGCATGTGCATGTTTGTGTACAGTATACATGTGTGTGTTTATGTGTGTGTTGCCCTCTGCATGCATAAAGACTCTCTCCAACATTGTTTCTCTCCTCTTCATCTTCATCGCCCTCGTCTTCGTTGACACATCTAGAGCTTCAGGATGTTGATCCACCAGGTTCCAGCGTGACCTCATCGCTTGTGTCTTCTTCGCCGGATGTTATTGGTGATAAAGAGACGCTGAGAGCCGGCAGCTTCCAGCAGCAGGAGGTCCCACAGTCGGGGGGGGGGGGGGGGTAACATGGCGTGGCCATGGCGACAATGTGGACACCATGTGTGTGTGTGTGCGAGAAGAAGGGCGTGTATACGAGTTCTCGTGGCGGTGCCCCCGAGGACGGGACTTATCTCTGTCCTCGGGCACGGTCACCACGACGACACGAGAGAAACACACACACACTCACACACACATGGCCTCCACATTGTCCGACCTGCAGCCTCTCATGCGACCGAGCGGCTCGTTTCGGTGCGTCTGCGCCGAAGTCAGGGACTTTCTACGTGCGGAGGAGCGAGCAGATCTTCATCGCCACGGCGCCCGCCTCCTCCTCCTCGCCGCCCGTCCCTCCGAGCTGATTGCAGAGAGCAAACCTCTCGCGGCCGCCGCAATGACAAGCTCCCGAAAGTATTTTAGTGATGTCCCACCAAACTGGTGAGAAGCCAGAATAGAGCTTCTCCCTCATCCCATATTGGTTCATCCCTGTCTCTCTCTCTCTCTCTCTCTCAAACACACACACACACACACACACACACACACGTACACACCCGCGGAGGCAGCCCGGGTCAGCCATGTGCTCGTACCACAGTGTGAGAGGAAAATACCCTCTGGTGCAGGGGAAGTCCCGCTCGGCTTCATCCTCCGCCTCATCCTGGGATGATTACACGCATGGGAAACAGGGCTTTAGACTTCCTCCAACACACACACACTGATGCCAGTGCACACACACACACACACACACACACACGAAGGCAGCACCCACGTTCAGGACTGAGGTATCAGGCCCACAGGAAACTCTGAATTAGAGTTTTTTTAGTAAACACACATGGGGGTGGGGGGGGGGGGCATCCAATCACCCATTACCCATCTTATCTCTACTCTTCCTCTCTCCCTTCCTCTTCTATTCCCCCCCTCCTCTCGTCTATCTCCATCACCCACCCACAGTGTTAGAGTAGCTTCAGCTGGCGGAGGATGGAGAGGGCTGCTCCTCCTCCTCCTCCTCCTCCTCCTCCTCCGGAGACGGATGGGATGCGACGGCGTGTAGATTATGGCATTAGTGTGTCGTCACACGGCCTGCGCTCGCCCCCGACGCCCGGACCGACGCGCACGCCGTGGGTTCGGCGGCCCGGCCAAGACCGGCCCCCCCCCGAGCGGCCCGATTCCCAGCGGGGAGCGGGCCGGTCGGGAGCCGGTTGGGTTTCTCGTGGGTTTGGACGGCAGCTTTGGGTTATTAGTGGGGAGGAGGCGGGGCTCCACTGGAGCCCATCATGCACACAGACGCGCTCACACACAGTTTGATATGTGGAAAGCCTTCGAAAAGTGAGTTTTTTATTGTTTCATAGATTTTGGAAGATCATTACAACATTGTAAACTAAGTTATGTGTGTAAGAAGTGCAGGTGGTCGTCATGAGGTTACTTTAAATTTACTTTAGATTTTCTTCTGCATTGGAAGCCGATGAGGAATCTCGTGTTCAGTTGGTCTCGCATGCCGATGACCTCACTGGTTTCACAGAACCCCGTAGACGTGGAGCTCCCCGCACCCCGACCCAGAATCCTTCACTGTGGGAGAAGAGCAGCCGGTGTGACCTCTCCCCTCCCCCGTTGCGTGACACCGCTCCGCCGCGGTTCGCGTAGGAGTGGCGAGCGGACGGCTTATCCAGGCCGCGGCGTTTGTTGACGGGCTCTGGCTCGGGGAGTCGACCCGGGGGCCCGCGCGCGTTCAAGAAGCGAAGAGCGTTTCCAAAGGCCGCTCCTTCCCGCTCCGCCATGAGTGTTTCGTACCGTCTCGTTTTTTGCTTTTGAGAACCTTCGAACCTCCAAACCCTCGGGCCTCGGCCGTCTTTCTCCTGGACAGTGAGGTGTCTGGGGAGCCTTCGCTCGCTCCGCCGGGCCAACAGCAACACGGAGACACCAGAGAAACACTCCCTGAAGGAGCGTGGGGAGAAAAGAAGAAGAAGGAACGGCCGAGAGAGAGGAGACAGAAGAGAGAGCGAGAGAGAGGAGAGAGAGAGAGAGGGGAGACAGAGGAGAGAGAAGAGAGAGAGGAGAGAGCGAGAGAGAAGAGAGAGAGAGGGGAGACAGAGGAGAGAGAGAGTGGAGACAGAAGAGAGAGAGTAGAGAGAGAGAGTGGAGACAGAAGAGAGAGAGGGGAGAGAGAGAGAGAGGGGAGACAGAAGAGAGAGAGAGAGAGAGAGGGGAGACAGAAGAGAGAGAGGAGAGAGAGGAGACAGAAGAGAGAGAGGAGACAGAAGAGAGAGAGAGAGAGAGGGGAGACAGAAGAGAGAGAGGAGAGAGAGAGAGGGGAGACAGAAGAGAGAGAGGAGACAGAGGAGAGAGAGAGTGGAGACAGAAGAGAGAGAGAGAGGGAGAGAGGGAGAGGGATGGAGAGGGAGAGAGAGAGGAGGCCGGTCCGTGTTTGTTTGATTCTTTGGCTCCTCCCTGTAAAGCATCGCTCGGTAAATGTGGGAGCTGAGCGCTTTTTTCTCTTTCTCCATCAGAGGTCGTGTCTGAACCCGGGGGCCGGCCCCCGGCTATTAACCCTCTCTGAGGGTTCGGATCCCTTTTCTCCCCGACCTCTTCCCATCCGGCCTCGCCGCTTGTTTTTCCTTTTTGTTTTCCCGCCCTGTTGCTGCAGCAGAGATAATAAATAACGCTTCTCCGTTTCCACCGCGGCTGCCTTTGCGTCGCTTGTCTCGGGCTTATCTTAAACACACATGTTCACGGAGCCAGTGTTCATCTCGCTGCCCCTTTCTTTTTGTTATGAAAACGTATCATTTCTTCTCTCTCTCTCTCTCCTTTTTCTGTCCGGGTCTCACTGACCCTCCTGTGTGTGAATCAGCCCGCTAATTGACAGCCAGTCATAACAACTCACCTTGGCTGTCCAGCCCCCCCCCCCTCTCCACCCCCCAGCATCTCCAAAATCTCCGACCCTCTCCTCAAAGCATGGCGACCGTGGCACATTCTTAAATGCTGCCTGCCCCCCCACACACTTTTTTTGGGGGAAACTCAATCTATTTGAGATCAGTAGCAGCTGAATTTGCTCTCCCCCTCAATCGGTTTTGGCGAAATTGGCGTGAAAACTCCAGATAAAAATCACTTGGGGGGGGGGGGGGTGTCTGGGTTCTGGGTTCTGTTAAGGCAGGAGGAGGGAGTAACAAACGGCGCCTTTGAGGGGAGAGGCAGTTGGGGGGCCGCCGTGAACCCGGGGGGATCGAGTGTCGACTCAGGTGAGGAGGAGTCAGGAGTGCCACCCCCCCTCCGTCTACCCTTTCTCACTCGCCCGCGGGGGGAACCGGGTCACACACCCAGGGGACCGGTAAGAGCGGGGCACACCGAGGGGCCAGCGAGAGCACACACACATGAGCACACATGAGCACACACACATGAGCACACACACATGAGCACACACACATGAACACACACACATGAGCACACACACATGAACACACACACATGAGCACACACACATGAGCACACATGAGCACACACACATGAACACACACACATGAACACACACACACATGAGCACACACACATGAACACACACACATGAGCACACACACATGAGCACACACACATGAGCACACATGAGCACACATGAGCACACACACATGAGCACACACACATGAACACACACACACATGAGCACACACACATGAGCACACACTACCCGGGGAGGTGGAGACTACACCTGTATAAGCAAGACTCCACCTAGAACAACAGGTGAGGGAGAGGATCGGGTTCTCTGGGACGAGGATGGCGTCTTAAGAACCTGTGCATTAGTGAGTGTATGTGTGTGAGAGAGTGTGAGTGTGTGTGTGCATTAGTGAGTGTGTGTGTGTGCATGAGTAAGCGAGTGAGTGAGTTTGTGTGTGTGTGTGTGTGTGTGTGCATGAGTAAGCGAGTGAGTGAGTGTATGTGTGAGAGTGTGAGTGTGTGTGTGCATTAGTGAGTGTGTGTGTGTGCATGAGTAAGCGAGTGAGTGAGTGTATGTGTGAGAGTGTGAGTGTGTGTGTGCATTAGTGAGTGTGTGTGTGTGCATGAGTGAGTGAGTGTATGTATGTGTGAGAGTGTGAGTGTGTGTGTGCATTAGTGAGTGTGTGTGTGTGCATGAGTAAGCGAGTGAGTGAGTGTATGAGTGTGAGTGTGTGTGTGCATTAGTGAGTGTGTGTGTGTGCATGAGTAAGCGAGTGAGTGAGTGTGTGTGTGTGAGAATGTGTGTGTGAGAGTGTGTGTGTGTGTGCATGGGTAAGCGAGTGAGTATGTGTGTGTGTGTGAGAGTGTGAGTGTGTGTGTGCATTAGTGAGTGTGTGTGTGTGCATGAGTAAGCGAGTGAGTGAGTTTGTGTGTGTGTGTGTGTGTGCATGAGTAAGCGAGTGAGTGTGTGTGTGTGTATGTGTGTGTGAGAGTGTGTGTGTGTGTGTGTGCATGAGTAAGCGAGTGAGTGTGTGTGTGTGAGAGTGTGTGTGTGAGAGTGTGTGTGTGTTCAACTTTCTCTCTCGGTGTACATCGTAGTAACTACCACAACAACAACGTTATGTGTGTGATACATAATGTATCACACACATAACTTGTTGTTGCGTGCGTGCGTGCGTGCGTGTGTGTGTGTGTGTGTGTGTGTGTGTGTGTGTGTGTGTGTGTGCGTGCGTGCGTGCGTGCGTGCGTGCGTGCGTGCGTGCGTGCGTGCGTGCGTGCGTGCTACTAAATTATCCAGGTCGCATTATTGTAAAATAATGAACAACAATGTTGAGAGATGAGTCATTATTTGTCTTTTTTTTTTAACATGTTCAGCTTCTTCAACGTGAGTGTCGGCTGAAGTTTCTGTTTCATTCTCGTAAACAGACTTTGTTTGGCTCATGGTTGAGATAAACAAGCTCTGGAACATCGTGACGGGTATTTTTCACGATGAGAAAAAACGTTTATTGAGAAAATAACATTTCTTTTTAACTATATATTTCAAATAGTTTTTGTTTGTTTACTTCCTGGCACATGTTTTATACCGACAACGACGATGACAAGCACAAAAGCAACTAAAACACCCACAAATATATTTTAAAGAGGAATTCAATTGACGAAACAATAAATAAATACACTAAATATAAATTACCTGTATATTGACTGTCTTGTTATTTATTATCTATTTTTGGGGTAAAAATTGTTCAATATCAGCTCAAAGCGTTGTGGCCGTCACATGAAATATCTTTTTAAAAATATGCATGTTGCTTATAATTTTTCAGTCTTTTTAATTTATTTTTTATTTTAGTGTTTTTAACGTGTAAAACATCGTTTGGGTTGCATTCATTAATCATATATTCATTTAAACTTTTTTCTTCTTTTTATTTCTTGTCTTAAAGCAGTTTACCAAAAGAAATGAAACAAATATGTTGTATATTTTTATGGCTGATTAATATCTTTAAAATGCTTCTCACCTTCGCTCGTCCACGTGGCCTTGGGCAAGGCACTTAACCCCAAAATCCTCCCGTAGGCGTTCTACTGTGTGTGAATGTTAGTTACTGGTGTGCAGGTGCAACCTTAGCCCCTCCCACCAGTGTTTGGGCGAATAAAGAAAAGTAGTGTTTGAGCTTTGAATGGTTGGAAGACTAGAAAAGTCCATTTACCACCTAGTTAATTACACAAGATCTTTCAGTTTCAGATATTCCTTTAACCCTCCTACTACCTTTGGGGTCAATTTGACCCCAGTCAATGTTTAACGTCTCTATAAATATGATTGACATACATTTTTTTGCTTCATATTTCATGACTTTTCCTAATTTATTGGGGACAACTGGGAAAACATAAAATTCACATGATGATATGTTTTCATTGTCCTGTCGACAACTTGTACGCATCGGTGTTCTTCGGGGTCAATTTGACCCCAGGCTGTTTTTCGCTGTGTAAATCATAGAAGGAATATCAACTTTGTTATATATTTAAAGGGCTATTTAGGTAGTCAACAAACAAACATAAAGTACCTCACACTTAAACTTGGGAAACAATATTAATTCTAATCGTTTTCTGGAGGTTTTAATTGCTGGGGACAAAAAGGGTAAAAGATGTTAGTAAATTTGAAGGTACCAGGAGGGTTAAGTCAAATTATATCCTCAGTACATATTCAAAGCACCATTATTCCGTGTATGTTTCTAGTGCTGCCTCTGGCTGAACTTGAGGCCTGTGAGAGGCACGTGAGTCCAGATGAAATCCAGTGGATTTGCACCGACAGATGACCCGACTGTAAAACCCCGCTCAGATGTTCTGGATAACCAGCGAGGCGGAGGCCGCAGTCCGTACACCTCGCCTGTTTCCGTTTTGTCTGCCTTGGAGCCGCTCCCGTTGGTTTAGACGACTCATCGCACGCACCTCGCGCCCTCGGACCGCTCCGCCGGCTCAAGTCCGGTCTCCTGTCTCGGCGTTGTGTTCATTTGAGACGCGGCGTTCTGCAAACCGCTCCAGCCAGAAGCAGAAAAACAGAAATCACGTGACTTAGTGCTGCGCTTTAATGTGTGACAGGTGTTACAGCTCTGAGTCCCCTCGTGATCGCACCTGAAACTGCTCCTCCTGCCGCAGTGTCCTCCTGACCCCTTTGTGCAATGCGTCCTCCATGTCCTCCCCCCGCTAACCTAGATGAGGGGACAGTGGGGGGGGGGGGGGGGGTCTTGCGTCATTCTCTTCTGAGAACCTAACGTACGAGCACATCAGAGACTTTGTCTTCCCTCAGCCCTGGGAGCACATCCAGAAAGAAATTAAAGGAAGATTACTTCAATCCTCCTCGTCTAATTTCGGGCTCTGTAAATAGACGGCGAGTCCAGGGCCGTTGCTGTCTTCACGCCGCTCTTTTGAGATTCGCATGCAACCTTATACGCGTGTCTTTATGCTCATTTTTTAATGCGGCCGGTGTGTGCACGCTTTCTAGTGTGTCCTCTCTCGACTGTGTGTGCGTGCGTGTGTGTGTGTGTGTGTGTGTGTGCGCTTGTACTTCTCTTCCCGTGGGGACTTCGACCTGACTGCACACAGACCGATGGGGACCCTAGTCCCGGTGGGGACCTAAAACGAGGTCTCGCCCTCTACATCTCTCGCCCTGTCGTGCTCTCAAGCGGCCTCGCCTCCGCGCCGTTTCCCCTGCGACCTCGTTACCAAAGCAGGGAACCCAGACCGTGGCCACGGGCGCTTCAGAAGAGCACTTTACGACCTAATGAAAGGCATCTCCGCTCCGGCGCTGAAGACAATGCAGTCTGAAGTCTCTCTTTTGTTGTCTGTTTGTTGACAACATAATGCCAGGGCTAATGACGTTACGTTGGAAAAGCTTGGTTGAGTGCTCTCGAGGGCCGCGCCGCTGAAACCCGATGATCGCATGTTTTCACTGCATTGCGTGCCGCCGCCACACTGCACTTTACACACGGCCTATAAACAGGGACGCAGCGAAAGGAGTTTTGCATTGACTTGAGGCTCTGAGAACCAATTCTGGTTATGCAGCATAGAAAATATCGATAGACTTAAAGAAACTCACAGCTAGAAGCGTCTGGGTTCAATCTGGGCAGGACGTGTTCACCAAGTTTTCTCCTCGGTGCTCCGGTTTCCACCCGTACAGAAATGGGGGGATTGCTTCAGAAAGGAGTACCTGGTAGCAACACCCACATTTAAATATGCGGATCATAAATTCAGATTTCCATCCCGGATTGTCCGAGGACCCGGTTGACCGACCACGCTGTGGTTTTTAATACTCGTGGCAGGCAGCGGTTCATTTGTTTGTCCCGTTTACACCTCCATAGCTGCTGTTTCCGTATCAACGTCAACTTTTTAACTCAGATATTATGCAGAAAATATCTCTATACATTGCCTTGCTTATAGTACGGCAATATATTGTATTGCTTGATGGTACACAGCCCGACAATAATAGTAAGTTAAGTTAGATACTTAATTGTAAGGAACTGTCTTTGGCTACACCACAATGAAAAATACTTTTCAGACATTACTCGGGGACAGTAAAAACATTCTTAGAATTTAATTCTATGCAATCAAATACAGTTCAGCCCTGTGGGCTTCCTGAGGAAAGCAATTCATAAATCCAGGTACAATGGATGGGCCGGCTATTTCTTTTTGGTGTCCGGTACCGACCCGGTTGCATCCGCGGTGGAGACATCCAAAGTCAAACTGCGAATACAAAAGCTGCTCCGAGAGCTTTACACATCGTCAAACAAGACTTTCCCACAGTAGTTCGACCACAGTCAGACACTTCACACCCCTCCACTTTCAGACAGCCGCCGTCACCGGCCGAGCCCACCTCGCTCAGGCGCTCCTGGCATGTGTAAAGACCGGAGCCTGGATATTAGATTAGAAAATTACCCCGGCACCAATCTGAAAACCAAATAGGGACGGTGACAGCTAATGAGAGCCAGTTGTTCTCGACTCCATTCCCATGGAAAGTGAAGGAAGTCCGATGACTCCGCCGCTGCTTTTCGAGGCCAGGATCGCAGCAATTAAGACGGACCCCAGGGTGCCTCACTTTCACTCTGGTTGCAGCGTGTCTCCTAATCCCACCTCTCTCCACATCTGGCCTTCATCGCACTTCTAATCAGTCACCAAATAAAAAATGTTCTCAGTCTGGCTGCAGTCGTCCAGGGGATGTAAGACAAGGAGTTCTAATCGAGATGTTTTTGTATTACATGTAAAAAGGGGCCATTCATCCATTCATCAGCCGCGTTCCTCCTGCCAAGAATCTCTCCGGTGAGCTTTAGCCCCCGCAATAACTCCATCATAGAATTTCAACGTCTCCGCCGTCCCCCCCGTTTTGTTTACCATACGTCCCCATAAATCGTGTTTATTGTCAGTGATGGACGCGTTTGGCGATAAAAAGTCCGCAGCGGCAGCATCCGGTTCCAGCCAAAGAGATTATGTGGGATGAGCAGAGTGAGGCTGTGTATCATTTCTGAACACTTACATCACGCCGGTGGAGCCGTTTTCGCCCCTCTTTTGTTTGTTTTCACTAACACACTCGTGGCGTTAATCTACAATTGGTCTCCTGGCGTCGTCTGAACGCTGACTAATCAAAGCACATCGCGTCGTGCTTATACAAACAGCCCCGGTGTTATTGCAGCGATGCGGGGGCCACATCTCGCCGTGTCCTCGCAGTCACCCCCTTGACCCGGGCGTCGGATTTTTCTCGATAGGCGGATCCCAATCGGGGCTCGTTCGTTCAGAGCGGTGGATCCGTCGACGGGTGACGGAAGCGAAACGTCTCCCATCAGACCTTTTAAATCATTCTCCGTTGGCCAAAGCTCACGAGCAACGTGATGGCATTTTGGAAATCCTAATCATTGTCCTCTTGTGATATAATGACTTGTGCAACCCTTTTGACATAGCGATTACGTACATGTGTCTGAAGAACTAGGACAGGTCCAAAGGTGGGGGGGACGAGACCCCAATGATGACCGACATGTCCTGGGGTCATCTCAGTGGACTGAAGACAAACACAAACAATGCGAGACCGCCTTGTCCTATCATTGCTCTCCATTTCACTGATATCGTTCTACTGGGCTTCTGAGAACGTATAAAGGTCGGAAAACATGGACTGAACGAGAGCAGTAATCTCTGAGCGTCTTGCTAGGGCGCTCAGAGATTCCTGCTCCGTTCGTGAAGGTTTCTTGACTCGTTTGTAGTTCTAACTCATGGCTAATAAAGACAACCGTGCTTAAACTACTTTTGATTTCTCACAAGGTACCGGAACATTAATTTCCACCACAGCGAGCACTGGGAAGGAACTCGACGTGTTGAGCGTGGTGTCGTAGCTCCGCCCCCCCGCTATGCAACGGCAGTCCGCCTTGTTTGTGAGCAAACAAACGGTGTGTTCAGAACGTTGTGTTTTTGTAGTTCAATCAATTGTGAAACAGGCTTTTGGGCTCCACATCTGCCGGAGCCAGGCTTCTTGTTGCTGCAGTTCCACCACATGGACCGCATTAACGCGCCCTTTTTCACAATTTTCATCTTTTTCATACTGCTTTTTTTTAAAATCAGTTTGAATCTTTTGGTTTTTGAGCAGAAGGCTTGTTCCCAAATCATAAAAGCAGCTGGAAACATCTGTGTTCACGTTTCCTTGTCTGCTCATCTTGCCTTTTTGTTTAATTTTCCCGTTGTTGTTCCAGTTCGAGGTTCCACGGACCGTTCCTCGATAGGGTTGGGGATCGTTTGTGTTTTTTACGATACCGGTGCTTTTAAAACGATACCGATGCCTGAACCGAAAAAAGAAGCACAATGAGGACATTAAAAACCTCTTCGGCCATATTCCCTGTAAAAGCCGTTATCATGGCCGCGCTGACAAAAAACAGATATCAGCTACGAGCTAGCTCAAACATGGTTATAATGGCTAAGTTGTTATTTGTTGGCCTACTTTTATGAATGCAAGACTTGCAATCGACGTTTGCTCACGCAGTCACACACGGTGCACGCCTCCGCTTTCAAAGTTAAATATGAGAGGCTATCGTAACCTGCTGACAGGGCGGAGTCACCAGAGAAGTTCAAAATAATTGTTTTTTTCAATTTCAATCGGCTCAGGCACCGAAATGTGCATTGCGGTTCGGTCCGGGTGGACCACATTGACACCGGTTGTCGTTACCCAACCCTATTCCTCGAGGTAGACCAGCGTGGTCCTCGCCTCTCCTCCTGAAGGCCTTCCAGCTGACCCAGAGCGCAAGGAACGTCAACATGCGTGAATCAACGCTGTCACGCGGCGTCAAGGGAAGAAGACAGTGACTGGCAAAGTAAAAGCGAAAATATTCTCTAATTCAGTCTAAACTCGAGTTGATGGACTACAGAGAGAAGGGAAAAAGGCGGTTGTCTCTCGTGCTGCTCGCCCCCGGGAGGAGGGAGCTTGTTAAAGAACAGCCCCACTGTGTTTAAAGTACAGTTGACAGTCCCTCCGAAAGCACTCTGCATCCTTTTTTGCGAGGCTCCAAGGTTGCGACCTTCCGCTGCCTCTTTGTTGTGGTTCAGCCGGAGTGCATAGCAGGTTGCCTTTGTTATTGGAACAAAGTTGCCTGTATTAAATGACCGCCTTTGATGCCCCCTTTTTTCTCCTCCTTCTCCACGCTTTGTGGCCACTGTTAGGGCGCACAAAGAGCGGTGACTTCGTATTATAAATGTCTTCCCCCTCTCGAGGATGAATTGCGGCCTTCGTGGCATTCGGGTTAAGTATTATTGCTATTATTTTGGGGTTTAAGATGAGGTATGAGGCCTTGAAGTTTTTAACCTCCATCAGCACAAAAGCTCCGAGGCCTGCTTCTCGGCTTTATGGCCCCCGGTAAACAATAGCGGTGAGCACAGCAGGGGCCCGACCTGTAAACTCTGATGCAGTCAAGATACAGAAGTTAATTTCCATGCAGGCCTCCGGCCTCCTAGGAGCTCCACTGAATGCTCCTGTCAAGGACATTTAGGAATATAACTTGCAGGTTTTTGGGGGGAATTTGACTGTAGAACTATAAGAGAACATGTGTGTGTGTGTGGGGGGGGGGTGATCAACATGAAGCAATATTTGAACCTGAGCTCCTAAGCTGACCGTACCAGACAACTGAAACCGTCCCGCCATTGAGGGCCCGACGTGCTGCTAATTACCTTCGCATTGAAAATGCGGAAGGTAATGTTTTGATCGCTGTGTATTTATTTATTTATTTATTTGTATGCGTGTTATTCGCATAACTCAATAAGTATTTAACCGAATCGCATGAAATTTGGTGGGATGGTTGGTTATTATCCGGGGACCATTTGATTAGATTTTGGGATCGATCGGGTCAAAGGTCAAGGTCAAGGTCATGAAAGGGTCAAAATCTTCTTGAATCGCATCAAATTTGGTGGGATGATTGGTTATTATCCGGGGACCATTTGATTAGATTTTGGGATCAATCGGGTCAAAGGTCAAGGTCATGAAAAGGTCAACATCTTCTTTTTACCATAGCACGGTCAATTTCTATCCAATTGGTATGCAACTAATGCCAAAATGTTCATAATTCAATGCCCAATCTTGTGATATGCGAAGGTATGCGCTCTACCGAGTGCCCGTTCTAGTTGCAACTGGTCTTCTCCCAACAGTAACTGTCATATGTGCTGGGGTTAGTAGAACAGGCGTATGTATGTACTGCCATGAGTGGTTAACCTGGGGGGGGGGGGGGGGGGGTAGCAAGAAATGGAAACACAATACATGAGAAGTGATTTCTTGGGGGTGGAAGAAAAACTTGATATAGTTCAGAAATGTGTCTCTAATGTGTTTCTGGCTCTCTGACGACCCTCGTGGGGTCAAACGGCCGACCTGTTGCACTCGGCACTAAAGTTCCCTTTATGCACCGCGCCGGCTTCACCTTCCGCCGCCATTAACACCGTCGTCACTTCCGAGTGATGTCAGTCCACTATTATGTCACCGGCAAACATTTCACCAGACGCTCTCCAGGCCCCGTTGTCATAATCCTGCCATGTGGTGTATTTGCTTCATGCGGTGTATTCCTAAATCTTTTTGAGAGCATCCTGAATACACAGTAAATTTGTGTTTCTTAAATGGTCTTTTGCTTTACTTTGCTCCCGATTTGGGTGCTTTTGATGCGTGCCTATTAAATGGGCCCTCTTTAAAGCAGTAATGGACCCCCTTTTGTTACCTTGACTTTATTTATTACATTATAGCCCCGTCAACCGCCACGGACTTCTTGGAGACCGTCTAAAAACATCCACATGTTCACGTTCCCTGATCTCTGAACTCCGAATTGCAACCCACTCATTCGTTCATCTGGAAAGGATCAGCCGTGTTCGCATGTTCTGTTTGGCATGTGAAGAGGGATGTTGTCATGTTTTTTTTTTCTCGAACCGGCCGGCCAACTCCGTAAACGAGGGGAGGGGAGGGGAGGGGGGCGGCTGTTGCATTTGGACAATGTGACATTTTGCTTCCGCGCATTAGCCCCCCCCCGCTCCGGCCCGAGCTGCTCCGTGGTGACTCTTGTAAATATGGGGTCAGAGTTCAACTCAGGTGCGCCTCCCGTGCGGTCGCCGTTTTGTGGAGAGACTCACGCTTTCACACGTTGGGGATTATCATCCTCCATTTTTCCCAGAATGTTCTGCCTCGAGACTCTCGAGGGGATGACCTCATGATTGGATGGTGTGTGTGTGTGTGTGTGTGTGTGCGTGATCACGAAGTTCTGAGAGAGATTGCGTTGGGATTTGGAAACAGTGCTTCAGTATATAATCATATAATAGAAAGTAATGGTTTGAAGAGGTGGATTTCATCTGGGACCGGGCCCCGCTGCTAGAGTGCATGTTTGCATTCTGAATTTATTGCCCCTGTCAATGAATAAATTGGCCAAAGGTTAAAGAATATAGACCGCTGAGCCGTTAGTTTATGGATTTCTCTGTGTGTATACCTGCTCTTTTTATGTAATTTTTTTTCCGTAAGCGCTTCACGAAGTAATCCCGTTTATGAAAAGCGCCGCTGAGGATCAAACCCCGACTCCGTGCGCGTGTGAAGTTGCATGGTTGCGATTGCATGCATTGATTCTGAGGAACAACTCGTGTGTGTGTGTGTGTGTGTTTGCTGTGGTCGGCTGTATTCTCATTGTTTCTTTGACTCCACGCCCCCCCTCCCCCCCTCTCTCTTCCCCCTCTCCCCCTCCAGTTGTGTTCCCCATTATCCCTTATTCCACTTGTAAGCACATCTAAATATAGACCCAAGAATTTGCTTCGGGGGCACTTCTCTTAGTAGTGGCGGTTAAAGAGAAAACGGGGTATTTGCTGTAATTGTAAATGCATGTGCGCACGGGCCCGAGCTCGGGGAGGAAGACGGAGGAGCGTTAAAAAACAACAACAATCTGGCAGCTCCTCCCGGTCGACTCGCCGCGTCTCCCGGCAGCTTATTCGTCGTTCGTGGACATTTTTGCCCCGTTTCCGAATACCTTTTTTTTGGTGGAAAACCCTTACCTCGGTACCCGCTTAACACGACACACGTGGAGACGAGGCCCCCCCCCCCCCCGTTCCTGCCTCGTCTCCCCTCCCCGGTGCCAAATCGTGTCCATTTGTGCAGAAAAGAAGTGCACACATCCTGTCCCTATTAGCCGATCCTATAGCGGCCCCCCATGCACGAGGAGCCCCGGACCAACAGGACAGAACAGCGCTTTTTTTTTTTTTTTGGTATATGGCTCTTGTTCTTTGCCTTTGATGACACTGTTTAGAATAGGAAATATCTAATAAGTCAAGTATTCTGTCTAATGTGCTGCCAGTGGGTTTAGCGTTTGCCTGGAGGTCTTGAAACACTATCTCCGCCACAGCAATAATATACATTTTTGTAAAAAATCTCGTGGGGTGGGAGGGAGCGATGTAGAGATGGGAGGGGGGGGGAGTCAATGCAGTAATGGCAACCATGTGCAGGTTGAAGGGATGGGAAGGGGGGGGGGGGGGGCGGGGGACATACCTTTGGTCTTTTTCGAGAGAGCTCTCTTCCCCCCCCGTATGTCTCTTCTCTATTTCGTCCAATTGATCACAGTTGTGTTTCAGAAGGCCGGCAGTAGCTAATTGAAGCTGACGTCGTAGCCGCGAACATGAAGGGGGAACACGGGCGGGGGCTCGATAACGGACATGTCGGAGGATGTGATGATGATTAATCGACCACGGTGCACCTGACAGACCCGCCGCTATCGGAGGAGCGTTTCCTTGATACGACACAGATGAAGACGCTGACCTCTCTGCCGTCTTTCTTCTCTCCGTGTTTACTTTCTGAGAAGGAAAGGGAGTCCTTTTTTTTTTTTTTTTTTTTTGGGAGCGAGTAGATCTCGAGCAAAGTACGGACGCGAACGATGCGATTTGAACGGCGTGGAAAATTCACCTCGTCAGCCTCAAGTTTAAATATTTCAACTTTTTCAACGCCGAGTTGCGAGAGCCAATCGGCGTTGAGCTGCTCCGCCGTCGGGGAATCTAACTGCTGCTCTAGTGGAGCTGGAAGAGACACTCGGACGTAGAGGTGAAGGTCACCGAGCTGTGTGAGCCTACGGGTGATGTCATGTATAAATATATAAATATATGATATTAATGTTATGAACCCAAACACGAGGGCATTAGATGTCCAGACGTTTGTGGGACGTCCTCAACACGTATGAAGCAGAACTAGTGGTGAGTTCTTCATGGTGGATGAAGGAGATGATAACTGTTTCCACGGAGATAAGCTCCGCCCCCTCTAAGCCCCGCCCCCTCTCAGGCGCGAATGTCACGAAAAGCCACTATTATTCAAGCGAGTAAACTCGCGCGAGTAAAGAAACTTTTACTCGCGTTAACAAAGTGTTTTTATTCTCAGCATCTACAACAATTCACTCCGTGCTTTTCGTTTCTTCAGTTCTTTCTTTCAGCGTCAGTCCGATATAAATGTGATTTGTTATTCGGTCGGTATAGTTTTATGTCGTCGCCTCGTTCCCATTTCACAGTTTTAAAGATGGCGGCGCTTTGGTCGCAGCGTAGGGATGCCTGTTTCCATCGTCACGACAAAACCCGGCAGCCGACTCCAAAGTTGATTTTTTTTTATCTGTCACCGAACGATTTTTATTGCCACGCAGCTGGAGCTCTCCCGACATCCGTCAGGTCGGAGCCGAGCATGGAGGCCCCCCCCCCGGACCCTTCAGAGCCACACAACGGAACGGTGGGATTAGAAAAAAACACCCCGGAGCCGTCTCTGTGGCTCTCCCATCGCCCCCGTTCTTTTGGTTTGTGCCTTCCTGTAATGTCAAGATCCAAACAAGAGAAAGAAGAAAAAAAGATGCTCTCCATTTTTATTTGAAGCTGCGATTCTAACGCGGCATCTTGGTTTGGTTTGAGATAAATGCTCTTAAGTTCGTTTCCATGCAAATCCATCTGCACATGTTCGGAGTCTTCCTTATCGGCCCCTGAATAGATCTAGTCGGGGACGTTTTTTGAGCTTCTCCTTTTTGACCGTGTCTTTGACTGATATAATTGAATAACTGCTGTTTGTGTGTGTGCACTTTATCATGTTCTGTCTATTCGACTGTATCTCGATGGAAGAAGAGCAAAACTGAAAAGATGTGTGCAAACTGGGGCAGCACTTATACTGAATAGTGCAAATGTTGCACGCTTGGACACAAGGACATCCAGGCGTGCATGAGTTTAATAACTGTTTATCACAATGAGTGACTCTACTGTAGCCTATTTTGTCTATAACTAGCTAATACAACTAGCGTAGCATTTTCCTTTCTTCCTGAAGGACCCCTGAGCTGACCCAAGTGCCTGCATGAGCTTTACTCGTCCTAACCAGCATTAACTGTTGACACAATTGCAGATACACACATACCAGGTGAATAAATTAATACATTAATTTTATTTAATTAAATCAATTAACAATCAATAAAAATAAGAAATACATGAAAATATTGGGTGGTCAATGTCCATTTCCTGATATTGTGTCCATTGTTAATGAGGGCCTCACACAAACATGACGTCCGAGTAACAACATCTGTACCTTCTTCTTCAATTTCTTCATCGTTCTTTAACACCAACATTTGGGAAACTCATCTATGCCCATAAATAGTAATAATCAGAGTCCAAATGCTGGCCCTGGAGGGCCGAGGCCTTTCCATTCCACGAGCCTCTCTCCGTTTGCTGATGCGTTGTACGTTGCCGTCTCTCCCAGGTGCACAGGTGCGAGCAGAAGCGCGGCCGGCGCGACCCCGCGGCGCCGGGCGGCGGCGGCGGCGACTCCTCCTCGTCGCGCCACAGCACCGCCGGGCAGGACAGCGGCTTCGGCAGCGACAGCGCCCGCGTCATCCGCATCGTCCAGATCGAGCAGCAGAGCGGCGCCAGCCACCACCGCATCGCCCGGCCCTCGCGCAAGTCCGCCATCACCAAGAACCTCAGCTTCATCCCGTTCGACGTCTTCCTCACCGCCGGCCGGCTGTCCGTCATGACCTACGCTTGCTCCAGCATCCCGAAGGCAGACAACCCCGGCACGCCGGAGAAGAGGGAGCCCGGGGACAAGGTAGACCGCGAGGCCCTCTCGGCTGTCACTTCACCCTCGGTTTTTCCATGTGTGCAGATTTAGTTAAACCGGTGGTTCTCAAATGGGGGTACGTGAAGGCCCCTGGGGCTACGTGAAGGCCCTCTCGGGGGTATGTAGACCCCTTGGGGTACGTGAAGGCCCTCTCGGGGACGTGAAATTTGTTTACAATATATTTTAAATGAGCATCCATTAAAAAAAGCCTTTGAAAATATTATTCAGGAATATTATTATTAAATAATTATTATTATTAAATAATTATTATTATTAAATAAATATTCAATCAAATTAAATAAATATTCAATCAAATATATAAATGTGAGTTCATGAACTGAATTGTATATCGTATATATTATATGCAAAATGCTGCGTATTCAATTTTTTCTTCCAACCCAAAATGCTTTGCACTTGTCAGGGGGTACATAACTCAAAAAAGGTTAAGAACCGTTGGTTTAAAAGCGATATGTGTCGTATATGTGGGCTTTTTCAGAATCATATTTCAAATCAACTTTGCAATTTAAAATTACTTTACGTGGTTTACGAGAGGGATTTCATGCCGTGCGCCTTCATCCAATTTAATTTAATCCAATACGATGACGTGTTTTATGCTTTCGGCGTCCATTCAATCTGTCACTGCCCATCTAGCCGAATATATATACGTATAATGTGTATTGAAGAGCTGCTCTTTGCACTCATTTCAGGGGTAATTTGATCCAGGCTGATATGTAGGTGGACTGCTTCTGGGCTCCAGCTCAACACTGTCCCACAAACACACACTTGTCACAGGCATTTAAAACCCTCGGCTTTTCTTTTTTCCGGTAATAAGAACGTCTATTTGCTACACTGAGTGGCCATTTTTTTTATTTTGGTGGTACATGTGCACGGCTGGTGGATAAGATCTGTGTAAACTGACGTGTTCCCATCTTCTCATGGAATCAATGCCTCAAATAACTCACAACACGATAAACTCTACTTCAGGTGGGAAAAAGTTCCCTCGACCACCCGGAGGTCCCGTCCGAGGCTCCACCGCTCCCAGCCTCCCCCCCGACTCCAGAACCGGTTCCGGCCGCCCAGAGTTCCCTCGCCGGGATCACCGCCGACGACATCCTCAACGGCAACAACTCGCGGCCGACCTCGCCGCTGCTGAGGGGCGGCGTGCCGTCCCTCGCCGGCCTGCCGACTCCCAGCCGCTCTTCGGCCCGCCAGGCGCTGGGCGTGACCGTCGTGAGGCAGCCGGGCCGGAGGGGCGCCGCGGACCAGCTGCTGGAGCCCCTCCTCTACGTCCAGGTGACGCAACCCTCGGCTCAGCTCAGCTGCCACCACCGCAAGCAGAGGATGGAGCTGTCCGTGTTCGACGTGGCCTTGAGAGGCGTGGCCTCTGACTACAAGTGCTTAGGTAAGAGAGAGCAGGGGGGGGGGGATATGGAATGAACACCTTTATATCCTCAAAAGAAGACTCTCTATTCATTATTATCCTTTTCCCCCTCCTCTTCTTTTTTCTTCTTCTTGGAGCATCATTTGGTGTTTGTTGTGTTCTTTGTGTGTTGTGTACACTGTGTACCTGAATATCAGATGTACCAAGACATACAACTGGAACATTTACAAATATTCTGTGACTGTATGAAAATATATATTGCTAACTGAAGAAAAAAAGTGAGTTAAAAAAAAAAAGAAGACTATCAGACGAGCAAATCTGACACACTTGTCATGCCCTCTAACCTTTTCCTCTTTCTCAATCTCCTCCTCCTTCTCCCAGACCCTGGGAAGACTCTCCCCGAGTCTCTGGACTACAACGTGTTTTGGCTGCAGACGGTGTCGGGGGAGTCGGACAGTAAGACGGGCATCCCCCCCCCGCTGCTCTGCCTCCAGATCAAAGACTTCCTCAACGGACCGGGTGGGGATTCAGCACACACTCAAAACACATGCCGCTCACGCTAACACGCTAATAAGCTAACACGCTAGCAAGCAGCTAAAGCACCGCTTTTTTACTTTGGCTGTGGGGTCAAAACACATGCCGCTCACGCTAACACGCTAATAAGCTAACACGCTAGCAAGCTAACAAGCTAGCACGCTCCTTTTACTCGCCGGGTGGGAATTGGGCACACTCAGAAAACATGCCGCTCACGCTAACAAGCTAATAAGCTAGCAAGCTAACAAGCTAGCACACTCCTTTTACTCGCCGGGTGGGAATTGGGCACACTCAAAACACATGCCGCTCACGCGAACACGCTAACATGCTAACAAACTAACAAGCTGACACACTAACATGCTAACACGCTAGCATGCTCGTTTTACACCCCAGGTGGGGCTGGAGCACACTCAAAATACATGCCGCTCACGCTAACACGCTAGCACGCTCCTTTTACTTATTGTTTAACGGTATCCGGAGAAACACACATGAGTCAAAGTATCTGTGTGGGCGCATGATGAGCTGCTTTAATTGGTTTCCTACAGCACTCCCTCCTGTGTAACGTCCTGTGATTTAACTTTTCTTTTTTAAGGGTGTGTTTGTCTATTTTTAGCCTGATATGATTTCCATATGAGCCGCTTTAAGCTAAGGTTGTTGACCCGAGGGTGCGGCTGACATCCTACACAAATACTACAGCAGTGAATCAAAGCGTGGAGTGGGCTTTATTTCTCGAGTGTGTGTGTGTGTGTGTGTGTGTGTGTGTGTGTGTGTGTGTGTGCAGCCTTGTTATCCATGCAAGGGTTTTTTTGTTCATGGAGAGCGTGGTGCGTAGGCGCGGGACATCCTTTTGAGTCCAGCGGGGCCCAGATGCTGCAGATGCTACAATCTTGACATGTAGTCCGTCTTTCCCCCCTCCACATGCATACGATCAAGAGCACATACTGTGCATGTACACACACACACACACACACACAAAAGGGAGCTCTGGGCCTGAAAACCGTAGGTGTTATTACCTTCGCATTGAAAATGTGGAAGGTTATGTTTTGATCGCCGTGTATTTATTTATTTATTTATGTATTTATTTATTTATTTGTATGCGTGTTACTTGCATAACTCAAAAAGTATTGAACCGAATCGCATGCAATTTGGTGGGATGATTGGTTATTATCCGGGGACCATTTGATTAGATTTCGAGATCAATTGGGTCAAAGGTCAAGGTCAAGGTCATGACAAGGTCAAAATCTTCTTTTTACCATAGCACGGTCAATTTGTATCCAATTGGCATGCAACTAATGCCAAAATGTTCATAATTCAAAGCCCAATCTTGTGATATGCGAAGGTATGCGCTCTACCGAGTGCCCGTTCTAGTTGAAGATGGTTTGCACACAATTCCCTTCCTGCTGTCGACGGGAAGAAGAAGAAGCGGGGGAAAAAGCGCCCCCGAGCTCCTCCGTCCACCTGGAATCACACGCCGCGACGCGGGACCCTCTGTGCAAACACGCCGCGTCCACCTCGCGCCCCTCCCCGCGCGTTCCAGATGGCGCCGGCTGTCGAATTACAGCGTGAGCAAGAATTACATCAGGTTGTTGTTGTTTTTTCACGGTAAAGTAATAAATAGATCCGATTCCCGTCTGGCGCGGGAGGTTGCCGTAGCGACGGAAAGAGGTGGAGAGCGTCCCTCGGCGGAGCGAGTGTGTACCGCGCCGACCTCTCCTCACCTCCCCGTGGAGACGGAACTGGAAGGATGAACAGCAGCAGATGATTGTTTTACAAAAGGTTAAATCAATATTTGAATAGATGCTGCTCCACTTTTGTGTATTCGTCCGTCGGGAGCGTTGCGTGACGTTCTCCGACTCGATGTGGTTTGACTAACGGCGCGTTTCACTGAAACGGGGCTCACGTCTCTTGTTACATTACGCCGGGCCGAAAGCGCAGATGTCGACGTATGTGTGCGATCCCGGTCAGGTGTTTCGATCACAATCGCTCGCATTCATCCTCCTCCTCCTCCTCCTCCTCCTCCTCCTGCTGCACGTGCACGTAAACAACGCGCTCCCTAGCATGACTCAGACAGGATCCAGGCTCAGTGTGAGGTTGCCCCGGGTCAGGCTGGGCTGGAAATATCTGGAATTGACCACACATGCTCCTGGTTCCCCACTCTCACACACACACACACATGCATACACACTCATTTTGTCATCTCTGGTGGAGATAATTATCCTCTCCAGGGATGGGGGGGGGGAGCAAAGGAAGAAGTTACAAAGAATCAGAGAACGGATGCTGACTTTTAAGAACAGTAACTCCTTGTTGTTTGAACCTGGACCGAAGGATCGGCATCGCTCACGGGACGGCTACAGGCGGAGTCGCGACGCCTCGGTGGCGTCTGTTGATTTGAATTCACCTCATTTCAAGAGGTAAACAAATAAAGGATGGATGAGAACCGGTTCGGGGGAGGAGCGTCGACCCCCCCGGTCTCGCTCGCCGCGTTGCGTATCGCGTCTGTCGGACGCGACGGCGCTTCACATCTCAGAGAGCAGGCAGCGTGTTTACGGCGAATGTGCTGCGCAATTCTCGGCCAATCGGAGCCGCCCTCCCAAGGACGCCACGCGGGAAACACTTGTGGAACATGTGTGCGCCGTGAGCTTGGACGGCGGGTTCGGCGCTGACCCTCTGGTGTGTGTGTGTAAACACGGCTAATGCACACACGTACAGGAAGACGCTTTTTATAAACCGGGGATGGAGCAGCAAACGCATCCATGAGGGAGAACGCCGGGACGTTTTTACAGTTCTCTATCCAACGTGAGCCGTTAGCCCGAGCTAGCTTTAACTGATGACATCAAGGAAAGTAAGAATCTGGTGATATTCGAGAAAAAAAAATTAAAGACATGACTCTGGACAAGTACAGACGTATCAACATTGATGAAGCATCATAAGTAACGGTGAATGGGGACAAGTTTTTTTGTTTTTTGTTTTATGTATATGTATGTGTGTGTATTTATGTGTGTGTGTGGTGTATGTGTATGTATGTATGTGTATATGTTTATATGTTTATGTATATTATATATGTATATACAGTATATATATATATATGTATATGGTTCTCTGAAATAAGTTTTTTCGTGAAATCATAGGTTCGGGCACTTATAAGCTTCATAGCTTCAGCCTTGACCCTTTCGGTCAGCCACTTTCTTCTTTTGTTGAAATTTAGATTTTTGTATATTATTGCTGATCGAAATAAACTAAACTAAAACTAAACTCTAACACGGCTCTTAGCTGTGCACTTATTGAAGGTTATAAATAGATTATACAAGTATAACCCATTCTAATTCCATCCAATCTGGTCGGTCTGACTACTGATGAGCCTCCGTGGGGGGGGGGTCTACATTTCTGGGGGGGTTTCAGTGTGGGCGAACAGCCCCAATGACCTCCGGGAGACAGGAAGTGGATACCATTTCAAACCCCTTGGCGTAGCGTCATCTTTGTTACGGAGCATCTTTGGGGTTCAGTGATTGACCAGCCAACACACACACACACACACTCCCTCCTCTCCCTCTCCCATCCTCCCTACTCTTTGAGAGGGTCAGTGTGCGAGTCCAGGGATGTAACTGCTACCACTTGGAGACGGAAGAAGCAGCAGGTGATAGATTAGGTAGAACAAATTGGAACCATTACTCTCCCGTGTCCCTGGTTCCCGTCAAGCCGTGGGCCCGGCCCAAATGTTGTCAGTTACTGTATACAAGCCCGTGCCCCCTCAGAACCGTCCAGAACCACTCTTAATTCGAGTCAGATGCTCTCAGGGGCGCGTGTCACTGGCCTTACTCGGTATGTGGGGTTCTACAGATATCCACTCCAATAACACAGACGTACACACACACACACACACACAGACGTAGCCTTCACATGCGGGGGGGACCCCGTGTAATTGGACACATTGCCACCTTTGTCCGACGCAGGCGCTTTTTCTTCTTTGACGAGAGTCAAGCGGAGAAGAAGCCGGCTCCAGAAATCAAAGGTGGGGTGGGAATGAAAACAATGTTTGCTGGCGAGCACACACACACACACACACACACATCCCCAACGCCAGGTTCAAAGCGGGGACGGCGTCAGGCATGACCTCGCACAGAAAAAGAGGCACGGCAACCTGGGTAATAACCATATTTGATCCGTGTGTGTGTGTGTGTGTGTGTGTGTGTGTGTGTGTGCCAGACCTTGATCTCCCACTTTCTCCAGCGCTAATAGAGGCTGACACCTGAGAAGGGCCGGCCCGTGATTCCCCGCAGCCTGTTCACATTTAAGTGCTGTTCTTTTTAAAAGGTATGCGAGCGCGACACCACCTCTCAACCTCTGGGCTTGACGCTTTGCTCCTCGCGCTAAAAAGCAGCCGGTAGTCTTACGACTGAAGCTCAAGGTGTTCCCAATAAAAACACTGGTATGTGAAAGAACCCTCCTTCGACTCCCCCCCCCCCCCCCCCCCACCGTGAAAAAATTAAAGTGCCACCGCGGCTTTCAATAACTGATTCCTCCTTTTTAATAAAAATCTCCTCCTAAAGCGCAACAGGCGCATTCGTAAAAATTGAGCTCTTCCCTTGACGGAGTTTCGGAGGTCTTTATCGTAATGCTGCGTCACATCTTAATCCACAAATGTAGGTTTTTGCAGCTCGGTCTGTAAAACATATGAGTCTGTCATGGCTTGTTAATAGTTTTTTGTTTGTTTTTTATGTTTAGTTCTTTTTTGGCTGAGGTTTTAATTTCCCCCGTTTTCATGCCGTCTTCGGCCTGGATAGTGAAACCACACGGGGCACCGATGTCTCCGGAGAAAAACAAGCAAACGTCGGGGGGGGGGGGGGGGGACACAGATGCACTTCGACTCGTAGTCGCATACTGGCTGTGATGTGAGTTTATTGGACTTCTGCGAGAGATTCATCTTTTGGCATCGCTCCACCGCAGTAAAAGAAATGCTCTCCGTCGGTTACTGGGTGGAGCCAGAAGTGGGGGGGGGGGGGGCATGTACATATGCTACATATGCTGTTCCCATGGAGAGTTGCTTCTCACCGAGTTCACACAGCTTAAATCATCTGAGTCAAATGCACTTTATTCTGACGTCCTATGACAGTGTAGACTTTCCTTCTATACCGATCTGTCAAAGACGGGTATCAGTCAGCTGTGTGTTGCATGTCACAAGTCATTTAATACGATGCAATTAATACGCTGCATGCTGTACTTCCTTTTCCTATCGATCATGAATATTATAAGTGAAAAGAGTTTCGGATTTTACTCTCCCTACATGCAGTTTGGAAGGAGTCATTGCTGAATGCTAAACGCTGTATGTGGTGGCTCAATGCACAGGAGTCGACTCCCTTCAGGTTCTGGGAGGTTCCGTTGTTACATTATTATTTCATGTCATTTAGCGGACGCTTTTATCCAAAGCAACTAACATGTGAATGAATGACAGAGCCGAGAGAATTAGTGTACAGAGAGAAGAGGAGGGGACCCAGGACGGCGCCTTGAGGGACCCCAGTAGTGAGAGGGCAAGGCTCAGACACAGATTCTTTCCAAGTTACCCGGTAATGGAGGTCGTTGAAGGAGGATGAGAAAGGGGAGAGTGCAGTGCCTGAGATACCCAGGTCATGAAGGGAAGGAATAAGGATCTTGGTGGTTCAATGTGTCACAGAAAGGTCTAGAAGGAGAAGGACAGAGGAGAGAGAGGCTGCTCTAGCAGTGTGAAGCGGCTCAGAGACAGCAAGGAGGGCAGTCTCTGTTGAGTGGCCGGCCTTCAATCCAGACTGGTGAGGGTCAAGAAGGCTGTTGCTGTGGAGATAGGAGGACACTTGGTTAAAGATAGCCCGCTCCAGAGTTTTGGAAAGAAAAGGAAGAAGAGAGACAGATCTATAAGTGTTGAGGGTAGGTTTCTTCAGGAGAGGGTTGACTCTCGCCTCCTTCAGAGAGTTATGCAAACAGCCACTTGAGAAGGAGCTGTTACTAAGATGGGTGAGAGAGGTAAGAAGGTCAGGAGCAACAGCCTGGAGAATGTGAGATGGGTTGGGGTCAAGGGGGCAGGTGGGCGGGCGGGCGGAGGTCACCAAGGCAAGAACTTGATTAGGAGACAAGGGGGTGAAGGAGGAAAGCGAAGGGGATGAAGAAGAAGTTGATGGAAGTGTAGTGAGAGAAGATGGATTGTTAAAGGAGGAGCGTATGTCGTCCATCTAGTTTGTAAAGTAGTCGACGAAGTGGCTCGGTGGAAGGGGGGGGGGGGGGGGCAAGGAGGCAGGAAAGGATAGAGAAGAGTTTTTTGGGGTTAGAGAAAGAAGACTGCATTTTGGTTTGGGAGAATGTGATGCTGGCTATAGAGGTAGAGAAGGAGGAGAGAAGAGATTGATAGGCGTGCAGGTGAGTTTCTGAACAAACAGGTGATGGGGGGCCGGAGGACGAGGACCAGGCCCCCCCCCCCCTGCAGAGCCCCCCGTCAGGACCCTGGCTGGGTGAACCAGAGACCGCTTTGTGTGACTACAACGAGGGGAGAGGGGTTGATGAGATGGAGGGATGGAGGAAGAGTAAAAGACAGAAAGGGCTGAGAAAAGGAGTAGAAGGATGGGGCTACATGAAAACAGAGGGAGAAAATGAAAGGGTGGAAGAAGAAGAAGAAGAATGAGGTGGAGGAGGAGAAAGAAGAAGAAGAATGAGGTGGAGGATGAGAAGGAGGAAGAAGAATGAGGTAGAGGAGGAGGAGGAGGAGGAGGAGGAAAAAGAAGAAGAATGAGGTGGAGGAGGAGGAGAAAGAAGAAGAAGAAGAATGATAAGTTAAGTGGAAATGATAAGCTACATTGCACAGCAAGTGCGTGTGCGTGTGTGTGCGTGTACGTGTGTGTGTGTATATGTGTGTGCGTGTGCGTGTGTGTGTGTATATGTGTGCGTGTGTGTGTGTATATGTATGTGTGCGTGTGCGTGTACGCGTGTGTCTGTCATCCAGTGCTGCTACTGGGGAGGAGGCCGACGGGAGGCCTCCAGACCTCTAAACACGGGCCTCGATGAGACCTCGAGGAACTGCTGCACTTGTTCCCCTCCTCCCACCATCATCATGACCAAGTGGAAACATGGGAGAATGGAAGTGGTGTAAAACGGCATGGAGTTAATTCACGTGTCTCGGTAACTTCCAGTCAAGTGTTTGAAGGCTGCAGTGCACCACACACACACACACTGAGAGAGAGAGAGAGAGACGGAGAGAGATATCTTCTATATGTATGAAGAGCAGACCCTCCTCTTCTCTTCAGCAGTGCAGCTGTTCTCCAACAGGTCGCCGTGTGGCGCTCAGAGGAGAGGAGCCGGCTCCGTCTGACTTACAGACGTGTTGGTGACCTCTGAGGTCAGAGAGCGGAGAGGGGCCAACGGGGACTCAGGGGATGGTCCCCAAAGCATTGCTCTCTCTCTCTCTTCCTTCTCTCTCTTCCCTCTCTCTATCTCTTCTATCTTTCTCTTCTCTGCTCTCTCTCTCGCTCTCTCTCTTCCCTCTCTCTTCTCTATCCTCTCTCTATCTTCTCAGTCTTCTTTATCTTCTATCTCTCTTCCTCTCTCTCTTCTATCTTTCTCTTCTCTCCTCTCTCTCTCTCTCTTCTCTCTCCTTTCTCTTCTCTCTCCTCTATCCTCTCTAACTAACTTCTCTATCTTCTTTATATTATATCTCTCCTCCTCTCTCTCTCTCTTCTGTCTTTTTCTCTGCTTTCTCTATTCTATCTTTCTCTCTCTCTCTTCTCTCTCTCCTCTCTCTCCCTCCTCTCCCTTCTCTCCTCTCTCTCTTTTCTCTATCTTCTATCTGTCTCTTCTCTATCCTCTCTCTTCTCTCTCTCTTCTTCCTGTCCTCTCTCTCTCTCTTACTAAATATGTCAGGATGAGAACAAGAGAAAACGTGTGACTGTTCATAAAGGGAAGTTAGAAGCCTCATCATATTCCATCTCTTTGCTCCCCTTCTCTTCTCCTCCCTCTCCTCTTCTCTTCTCCTCCCTCTCCTCTTCTCCTCCTTCTCATCTTCTCTCTTTCCGTCTCCCTCCCCAGCCGAGCTGAACGTGGAGCTGTCTCGCCCTCTGAAGGTCAACCCCACGCTGGCGAAGCTGGAGCAGGCCAAAGCCTACCTGAAGAAGGTGCTGCCCAGCCACCCGTGGGACGCCTCCTCCGCCCCCCCCACCTCCTCCACCCCTCACTCCTCCCCCGCCAAGACGCCGCCCAGGGCCTTCTCCTCTCACCACCACCGGGCCTCGGCCCCGGGGGGGGAAGCCGCCGGCGTCGGGGCCCCGGCGCTCCCCTTCCACAAGGTCTCCCTGCACACCGCCCAGATAGTCGTCGTCATGGAGACGGAGGCCCACCCGATGAGGCCCAGCGTGACGGTGGCGGTGTCGGCCATGACGGGGAGTGTGAACGTGAAGCCGGGGCTGAGGATAGAAGGTGAGTCAACAAAAAAGAAAAGAAAAGAAAACACATCTTTTTATTTATTTATTTGCTCTCATTTGCCGGGTCTCTGTTCTTTTTCTCTGACCTCCAACTGGGAGTTCTCTGAGCTCAGGACGTGACCCACGGTGTCTCACTCCAGAGCAACAGGGGCCTGGACCTTAATTTACTGACTGTATTATTGAATTCTTTCTTCATGTGAAAAAGAGTCCAAAGCCAGTGATGTGATCCATTGCAAAACGTTGCCACTTGTTTCAAGGACATTCTTGAAACAGGTGGAGCTCCATTGGAAACAACTGCGATGACCTCACCCCATTTGGCAGATTTGATCAACTGTTAAAGGAACCACAAGACTCAGAAATGCACGACACTAAATATACATGTGTTTGTGTGTGTGTGTGTGTGTCTGTGTCATTTGCCCCCACTCCGTGCCATCGGGGACCGATCCAGGCCCTTTTGGAAATGAAGTACAGTTACACACATAATATCCAATATGAAAATGTAGTGGGGGACAAACTGGTCCAGGTCATTGTGACACCGGACAGATATTGATGTGGAGAAATTATAAAGAGCTATATATCAAGCACACTTTTTATATGATAGTCAGATAAAAATGTATTCAGGATGTAGCCGTGGCAACATGTTTCGTCATTTAATTAAATTAAATAAATAGCAGGTTGAATAAAGGGCACAAATCTATTCTGAATACATATAATAATATTAATAATAATGATAATAATAATAATAGTAATAATAATAATTATAATAATAATAATAATAATAATAGTAAAATAGTCATAATAATAATAATAATAATAGTAATAATAATGCATTTAATTTAGATAGCGCTTTTCAAGGTACTCAAAGAAACTTTACATTACATAATTCAAACATCCTAAAATCTATTTTTTTAAAGTAACTAAAATTACCATAAAAACAATAAATGAAAACAATTAGAACAATAAAAGCGATATTGACAGTAGGCTATCTCACTGACTAATTTTGTCAAACCTTGCCATCCGTGTTTGTCCCTTTGTGTCACTAAAAAAAAGTTACACATGCTAGCAGAGCCCCAGTCTGCCAGAAACAAGGTCTGTCAGTCCTGTAAAGTGAGCTGTTTGTGTTAGTCTTGGATCTGAAGCTGTTGTGAGACGCTCTCGTGTGAGAGCGAGAGAGAGTTCTGCCTTCGTGTTCGGACCGAGCCCTGCCTTCATCATCCACACAATGACTCGTGTTTCCATTTGGACAATCAGAGCTGCTAATGCTAATGTAAATTCAAAAACGCTTCCAATGAGCCGTAGCAGATGATCAGGGATCCTTTTGTTTTTTTGTGGTTCGTTTTTTGCTATTTGTTTTGACACGTCGACCAAATTGGACGGCAGATGGAAACGGAGAGAGATACAAGAGAGTGAGGGGGGGGGGGTGCTGACGTGCCACGTGAAGGAAAGAGCCGGGAACACTCACGATGATGTGAGAAGACGGGTCTGTGTACCTCGGCATCGCCGCCGAGCAGCACATGCCCCTGTCGACCGGGGTTGCGGGGGGACGTGGACGGAGCCGGAGCTCCCTAAGTGCCGGCATCTGTTTGACAGATGTTGTTATATTGGGTTACTTCAGATAAAATGATCGTCTGAAATGTTAATTAAAACCTCAAACAATTTGCACTTTGTTTACTCAAATCTGCATAACTGCACCGTGACACAATGCCCAGCGCCGCTGCCCTGCTCTGATTTTCACCAGCTTTTCAGCGCTCGGCCATCTTTGATGTGTTGACTTTGATAAACACTCTTGAAACTGTGTGTGCAATGGAAAAAGAAGTCGAGTTTGGAGACAATTGGATTGATGTGAAAGCTAATCCCCTGCCACTCACTTTGCTTTCAGATGCCTCGACTATTTATACACTCTTAGTCCTCAAGCCTTTGTATGGGGTTCTACCAGAACCCAACATAAAGGATCGTACCTCTAACCATGTGTGGTTATGGTTGTGCCCAGAACCCTGTATGAGAAGTTATACAGATAACCCATATGTACATATTGTATATGGCTAATGGTTCTATCCAGAACCTTCTGTGGAGGTTCTATCCAGAACATTTTTACCCTCTAAGGGTGTTCACAAGAACCCACCCAAAGGGTTCTACCAGAACCCAACATAAAGGATTATACCTCTAACCATGTGTGGTTATGGTTGTGCCCAGAACCCTGTATGAAAAGTTATACAGATAACCCATATGTACATACTGTATATGGCTAATGGATCCACCCAGAACCCTCTGTGGAGGTTCTATCCAGAAAATGTCTACCCTCTAAGGGTGTTCACAAGAACCCACCCAAAGGGTTCTACCAGAACCCAACATAAAGGATTATACCTCTAACCATGTGTGGTTATGGTTGTGCCCAGAACCCTGTATGAGAAGTTATACAGATAACCCATATGTACATATTGTATATGGCTAATGGTTCTATCCAGAACCTTCTGTGGAGGTTCTATCCAGAAAATGTCTACCCTCTAAGGGTGTTCACAAGAACCCACCCAAAGGGTTCTACCAGAACCCAACATAAAGGAGTATAACTCTAACCATGTGTGGCTATGGTTGTGCCTAGAACACTGTATACAGTATGAGAAGTTATACAGATAACCCATGTATATGTATATGGCTAATGGTTCTATCCAGAACCCTCTGTGGAGATTCTATCCAGAAAATGTCTATCCTCTAAGGGTGTTCACAAGAACCCACCGAAATAGATCTACCAAACCCAACATAAAGGATTATACCTCTATCCATGTGTGAAAGGTTGTGCCCAGAAACCTGTATGAGAGGTTATACAGATAACCCATATGTATGGCGAATGGATCCACCCAGAACCCTCCGTGGAGGTTCTATCCACAAAATATCTACCCTCTAAGGGTGTTCACAAGAACCCACCCAAAGAGTTCTACCAAAAAAACCTTGTATATCCCAATGTCTTCATCTAGAACACACCCAAGGTTCCAACTGATAACTGTTATATGTTACCATAGCTTCATCTAGAACCCACCCAAAGGGTTCTGGAGAGATGCATATGTAACGCCATGACAAGGTACAGAACCTTTTAATATTCCAAGGATGTCATATCAACCCTACCCAAGAGATTCCAATGGGAGTCTTTGTTATATTCCAGGGTTTCAACCAAGGACCCATTTATTTACTTTCTAGATAAACCCCTCCCAGGGTTTCAATAATCCTCGAAGAACTCTTTGTTCTAGTTCTTTGGATGAAAAGGTTCTTAATGGACCCGTCCTGTCACAAAGAACCGGGGTCTTCAGAAGCAAACGGTTCGGTGGTAGATCATCAAACCTCTTTTTTCTCTCTTCTCTTGCTCACAGAGCTACGTTTCAAAAGAGATGTGTTCATAAAAGCAGTTCTTTGATGTGTTTATGGTAAGCAGCTCAGTGTGCAGTGAACTGTCCTTGACGTTCCCAGCAACTTGAAACAGAGAAACTTCCCTTCAAGACAACTTTACGATTCACAAATACAAATGTTGTGTTCAGGACCATTGGTGTTTATTGGTACCCACTGGTTCATGGGTCCCCAGTTTGGCTCTACGCTCTTTGAAATACTGTTTGTATAAAACCACACCGCGTATGACGTTATCATAATTGCTGTAAAACTAATGCTGTCATCGTGTGCAGCTAACGGTTCATTCTGCTCCTCGTACATCGGGTTTTAGTGCTCTGTGAAATACCTGAGAGGGTTCAGATCCCGATGCAAGTCGAAGCCTCGGTACGAGTGAGAGTGACATGTTTGTCTCGCCCCGTTGTTTCTTCTGGATAACATGATAGCACTCTTCTAGGCTACTACCCCCCCCCCCCCTTCTTCGCATAGTGTTTCCAGATTCTTCTTTTTGCCGTCGTACAGGGTGACAAACTGCCTCCAATTACACGGCCTGATCACCGGTGACAATAGATGTATCTGCGGTGACTTCTAGCCTCCATCGCTCGGCACTCGCCCCCCCCCCCTCCCTCCAAGACGGCTCCGTACGCCCCAGAAAACAAATAGAGTGGATTTTTTTGTTGTTGCTTTCTTTCTTTCTTTTTTCCTTCCACAAAGATAAAGGTTAGGATCGCCGTGCTGTTAGGTCGAGCGTTTTGAGCCGCGAGCCTCGATAAGTCAGCGGGGAATGACCCCCCACCCCCACTCCCCAGCCCCCCGGGAGAGGCTGTCCATGAGAGATGTAAGACCACTACTGTTGCTATGCGAGGGGGGCCAGGCGGAGAAGATCGATGGACCTCGGGATGAGAAAACAGGAGAGAGGAGGGAGAGGGAAGAGCTGCGAACGAACGGAAGCAGGAGGAGGCTGATGGAAGTAGAAGAAGAGAAGGGGGGGGGGGGGGGATAAAGAAGAACATGCCGAACAAGGGGGTGAAACACAAGGACGGAAGCACGGAAGAAAAAGATAATGTTGGATGAAGGAAGCGGGAGAGGTGGAGGAAGAAAGATGGAAGACAGGACCGAGGACCTCGTCTTCATCGGCGCACACACAGCCAATCGCTGCGACAGGGTGACGACCCTGTCATCCCACCCCCGCCTCTCCCCTCATCCCTGGAACATCTGGGGCTCTGTACCTGGTCATGGCAGCCCCCCCCCCCTCTGCCAGGGGGACAAGATGGAGAGAGAGGGGATTAGGTTGACAGTGAGGTGTGTTACCAGATCCTGTGTTAATGAAAAGCAAGTGGAAAGGGCCCGCATACCTCCCCCCCCCCCCCTCCGGCCACAGCTCACCACTCCCCAAAGTAGGGGGGCATTTATAGTTCAATGAAAGAAAGGAGAGGGAGGGGGGGGGGGGGTGAGAGGGAGAACATATGTCTTAAGGTCCATGAAACAAGACCCTCCCTAATCTCTCAGCTCTCCATCAGACTGCCCATAGAGTGCTCCCGATTTCCTGACACACACACACACACACAGACTCCTACGTATCAGCAGACCGTGTTACTAGTGCTCGCTGTTTCACATGCATACAACAACAACAACAACAACAAAGCCCTCTGCAGACCCCCCCCCCCCCCCTGCTTCTTCACGGTGATTTACTCCGGCACACGGGAAAACTTCTGTTGGTGGAACAAAGTGAAATATTACCCGTTGATTTGTCTTTTTTTTTTCATTTCTTTGTAATTTCCGATCGCGTCAGTTTTGTTTACGCCGCTGAAAAGAAAGCCACTTTTTTTTCATCTCTCATATGATTTCTGTTTCAATAGTCAGGGGACAAGAGGAGAGTTATGTGTGGAAGTGCACCCCGCTGTGATCCGGCAAGTTAACCCCACTAACTAATCGTCTTCAATGCATTTAGCATATAAATGACTCGATATGAGATGAGGTTATCACAATTAGGATCCATGTCGACTCCAAAACAGAGAAAAACAGCAAATCGTCACAATTTAGAGGATACGGTTTTCCATATTTTGCTTTAAATTCATTCTTTAAAGGTTTTTTTTCCATGATTAAATTAGTTGGCCATTATTTTTCAGCCAATCACTTAACGTTTCCGAATGTCTTAATCGTTCAGCTCTCGTAGCGAGTTACCCACCATAGTTATCCGCCTGGGCAACATGCAGTGAGTGCTCCGAAAACCTGAAATGTAGTTAATTGGGAAAGTTTCCAAGGAGCATTTGTGCAAAAATAAACCTGTTTCTCTAATATTTAGTATGTGTTGATAGAACAGGAGCTGGAGGTCACACCGAGACCTGAAACCACATTATATGTTGTTTATCTTATAAATGTATGTGTAACAATATATATATATATATATATATATATGTCTGTCCAGTACTGACCAGATCATCATGGTTGTCATCTTATGATCATAATCCTGAACAATTCAAGCTCGATCATATTTCCGTCAAGGCTGTAAGTGTGTTATACACAGTGTTGGGCAAGTTACTGAAAATTAGTAATTAGTTATAGTTACTAGTTACTTCTTTTAAAAGTAATTTAATTACTTTACTAGTTACTGTATATCAAAAGTAATTAGTTACTCGGGAAAGTAACTTTTAAGTTACTTTTATGTCTGCTTTTTTAATGTAATGAACAGTACTGAACAGTCAAACACAATAAACATATGTTGTTGACCTATTTATTGCAATCAACAGGGCAACAGGCCTTCAAATCAAGCAGTCGTACAAAAGTCCCTTTTAATACTTAACTTAATACAAAATAACTGTCTCAGTCATTTAACAGTTTTTTTTTTACCACATTAGGCCCAATGAAATAAAAGTGATTGGCCTACAGTATTAACACTAATTAAAAGAGAAAACAAAGGTGCCTTGAGGTGCTGCATATAATTGAGGGGGGGGGGTGCTCACCTGTGTGCGCGGATGTGTCGGCGTGTACGTGCTGATCTGGAGTCAGTTTGGTAGGATTTGGGTATAAATAAATTATTTCATTTAAAATATGGATTTGTATTTAAAGATATTCATGTAATTTGCATGCAAAATAGGTCTACCCGAACCAGCGGACAAAAAATTCAACCAGCGGCAACACTTCAAAAGTAGCCCAATTCCGCGGGAAAACCGCGGACCTGGCAACACTGGAAGTGGCTGTCAATCACAGTGTGGCACCGTGATGCTGGTCGAGGGGGCGTGCCTGTGATTGGCGGAGTAGAGGGGAGGCGGGGTTAACCTCCCGGAAAACGGAAGTTAAGGGTGGTTGACGGGAACCGTTGTTGTTGATGTTCGAGCTGCTGAGCCGAGAGGAGCACGCTGTCTGTGTTGGTGGATGCCCAATAAAGGAGGATTAATAACGTCGTCCCGTCTCCGTGTCATCAGTCCATAACGTCCGAGACGTTCCATCATTGCGCCACCAAGGTCCTGCGATGTCAGATCAGAAGCAGCTAAAGTAGCCTAGCTTGTCTTCTTGTCTGCAAGTGTTCATTTTTCACAAAAGAGAGTAACGCGAGTAACGAACTCATTTAAATTTCAGTAACTGTAACTGCGTTAGTTGATTTAAAAAAATACTTCGTTACACTCTCGTTACCGCTAAAAGTAGTGGAATTACAGTAACGCGTTACTTTGTAACTTTGTAACGCGTTACTCCCAACACTGGTTATACAGCTTTTGGTAAACGGTATAAACTTTGTTTTAGCGCTCGCACACACACACACACACACAACGTCTGTTTCCTCCCTATTTGAATGTAGGTGTGTGTGTTTGGAGAGGTGACGATGTATATCAGCCTCTAGTTAGTGCTCTTGGTTACGAGTGTCGACGGTGTTTTAACTGTAGTGTGTGTGTGTGTGTGTGTGTGTGTGTGTGTGTGTGTGTGTGTGTGTGTGTGTGTGTGTGTGTGTGTGTGTGTGTGTGTGTGTGTGTGTGTGTGTGTGTGTGTGTGTGTGTCTTTAAATGATGTCTGCAGGTTGTTAAATGAGGGGCTGCGTGAGGGAAGTGCTTTCAAGGTGCTGCTCTGTGTCCACACGTCAGGATCTATTTCATTCAGCCATCTGACACATAAAGTGGAGCCACCTTAAATACCCCCAGAGCAACAGCTGTCTCCGGTGTGTGTGTGTGTGTGTGTGTGTGAGTGTGCGTGTGCGTGTCTCTGTTGCCAGTGGCACAACCCAATGTCATCGCTCTGCCATGCCGCTCTGTGGGATGTGGCATGATGGGATGTTTTGAAGTGGTGGTGTGTTGACCAACATACATTTAAGAGTTTCTCTTTTTCCATTTAATTTACAGAAACCACCGTAAGAGCTGATGGAAGAAATAAAACAGAAATGAGCTCTTATGAGTGTAAAGATTAATTAAATGATATTTATATATACATGTGGACATTAATCACTACATGTTCTCTTTCTTAACCCTCCTGTTACCTTTAGGGCCAATTTGACCCCATTCAATGTTTAATGTCGGTGTTCTTTGGGGTTAATTTGACCCCAGGCTGTTTTTCACTGTGTCAAACATATCAGAAATATCAACTTTTTTTTTAATTTAAAGGGCTATTTAGGTAGTCAACAAACAAACATAAAGTACCTCACACTTAAACTTGGGAAACAATATTAATTCTAATAATTTTCTGGAGGTTTTAATTTACCCCGAGGGTAAAATATGTGAGTAAATGTGAAGGTAACAGGAGGGTTAAAGGGAACATATAGCTAACATATAGCATTAGCATCTTATCACAATACAAGTTAATTAAAAATAAAGTCTCAACATGTCGGCAAAGCCCAAATAAAACCCAAAGTGCCGTGTTCCGGGTCCAGCTCGGTGCGTAGCCGTTCATAGAGGAAGACAAATACTCATGAACACCTTTTCCACCAGTACTCCGTTAGCTAACGGACTTTTTGCAAAGTCATGTTAGGTGATGTACATCTACTTCTGGTCTCGCCGGAAGAACTTCAAAATAAAATGACCCAAAACCTACAAAGGCACCTACAAAATAAAAGCTTGCGGGAAATATTCACCATATGAACAGAACCTGTTCAGAGTCATTTACAAGGTCCATGAGGAAGATAACGCAGGGCTGTGGGCCCTCTCTGTCTCTCTCTCTCTCTCTCTCTCCATCATCATCACTTGCTTTCGTTACGTTCTCTCCCGTGGCTCACACATGCTCACAGGTAACTCCCCGCCTCTTCCTCCAAGACTTTCCCCAGCTCTTTTCCTTCATCTCCTCCTCCTCTTCCTCCCTTTCCCACGTCACGACCCTCACCGCTCCGCGGCGTGAAGTCCATCGGGCTCGGCCCGCTGACGCATCTCGGGCGGCGGCGGTGGCGCGGCCGTACGTGGACAGAGGGAGCGTGCAAGATGTGGTGCGTCTGACTGTTATTGTTCAACCCTGATGGAAGAAAGGAGGAAAGAGGTGAAGAAACAAAGGGATTCCCCCCCATTAAAACCCATTCAGAGCGCTGGCCGGCTGCTGCTGCTGGCTTCAGCACCAGGAGGCTGCGGTCGACTGGGCTCAGTGAGACAGGAGAGAACGCTTTGATGCACATTGGTGTGTGTGTGTGTGTGTGTGTGTGTGTGTGTGTGTGTGCGTGTTTGATTTCCACTTGTTCACCTGGGTGTGCACCGTCTTGGCTTTGATCTTCTTTCTGAATACGTCCGCGTCTCCTTGACTCCGCGTGTGGATGAGCGATCCCCGTTCAACGCGCCCGGCGGGGAGTTCCCTTCGTGCCGTCTCATGAATCCGAGCCGGCGTCCGCAGACCAGGAAGTCGTCGCGCTCGCTCTGCACCGCGAGATGCCCGCAGGTGAACTGCCAACTCGTATCAACAACGTCTTTCATGAGAGGATTGAGTGTTGAAGCTGCATTCTCTCTCCTGACCACCAGGGGCGACTCCTCTGGTTGTATAGACGTCTATGCTTCATGTGTTAAAGCTGCATCTATGCTTCATGTGTTAAAGCTGCATTCTCTTTACTGCCCACCAGGTGGCGACTCTTATGGTTGTATAGAAGTCTACTTTTGTTTTTTTAAAGTGGCAGTTCAAACTATCTGTCAAATTGTTTCTCTTTATTTTGTATTACTTTTGACATTTAAGGTCAAGCCTGTAAATCATAGAAACTATAAAGCCTCACGTTTAGTGAGGCACTGAAACGTGTGTGTGGCTACTTCCTGTTCTTATTGGCGGAGGATGTGTGTATTAACCCAAATATTAGGGGAAATTCACTCATTTCCAAACGTATTAATAGTCTTATTAATAGCTTTATCTGGTACATAACAGTCAATTTAAAATGAGTCCACTTGAATAGAATCATAAAGGCAAAGGCGAGCTCCCCATGTCTGTCCATCAAGAGGAACCAATCACAAGTGTTTGTGGTCATTACATAAAATGGGTCCGATAGTTTGGTTGATGAACTTGGACACAGGCAGACGGTCGTAGTATCTGTCGTAAAACACAAAGGCCGGCCTTCGTGCAGCTGAATTCTGAGTTAAAGCTGTTGATGGGTTCCAGTTTCTTCTGGCTCGGTTGCGCTGTGTTAGTTTATGTATATAATGAGAGAATTAAATATTTCACTTTGGAACTATGACTAGTATTTATTTAAGGGTATTTTTCCATCTAGTTGAACCCTCGTTCCTAATTTTTTTTTCTCCAATGTAATCACTAAATTAGTGGCTGCTCCTCACAGGGTTCATGGAAAACCTGGAAAAGTCATGGAATTTTTAAAAAGGTTATTTCCAGGCATGGAAAATACCCGGGAAGAAAAAAAATCCCCACATTTTTTTTAAACTGATGTAATTTGTTATATTCATATGTGCATTCACGCTGAGTTTTAAATAATTAATATGCTTTTAAAAGAATGACACTCAGTATATAAGCCGGCAGACGCTCTTATACTCGCAGCGCACATTTTTCGTGCTGCAAGTGAACGCACCTTAACTGAAAAGACACAAATGTTTTATTCTTTTAATCTAAACTATTGTCTCTCATTCATTTGGATCATTTAAGGTGTTATACTGTATGCTTTTGAATTCTCATTGTTAGTTTAAATACAACATGATCTCACTTTTTCATGAATACACCGAGATTTCACAAAATGTTTGGTCATGTAAATTTGGTTTAAATCCTGGACACCCATTGGTCAACGTGTCTGAACCCTGACCTCAGCACACAGGGTTCCTCTGCGAGACATTTTTTCCTCATCAGTCCAAAGTATCTTCTGACGTATCGCTCGCCTCCCGTTGCCCCGCCCCCTCTGCTCGACATGCCGGCTCATCGCCGCTCCTTCCTTCCTGCCCCCCCCCCCTTAGATGCGGTGCAGGCGGCGTCCGTGCAGCTGGAGCTGCGGGATCTGTCGGCGAGGACGGGTCTGAGGGAGCGAAGCCGCCTCCTGCTCGGGCCGTTCTCCTGCGGCGCCGCCCTGGAGGCCCGCTGGTGTCGGCACAGCGGCAGCCCCGGACCCGAGCCCGGACCCCCGAAGCTGCTGCTGGACCTGAAGGGAGGCCTGCTGCAGGTCTGTGTGTGCATATAGCCCGTAAACATCAACGTCAGCATCCTGGGTGTATCAACCCGGTCTCGAGAGGTTCTGGGTCCGATCAGCACCCCTCCACCTGGGTTGGATTGAGTACAGATAAACTGCTTTGGCAGAAGGCGTTGCCGGCTGTAATTCCACTGAATGTTTGAGTCACCAATATAAAAAAAAAACTATTCATGGGTATTTTATCCTATGTGCCTTTTTTCCTGTGAGAAGTTACATAATAATCCAAACTGAAAAATCCCCTTTCTTTTTTTTTTTTCAATGTTACTGAGCGCATTATTACTAATGTGTTATTCCACATTACTTCGTTTGGGGAGGGGGGGGGAAGCCCCTAACCCCCCCCCCCCCTCCTACCCCCATTCTTAATGGCTCGTTCAAAGCTTTTTATTCCGTGCCCATTAGCGGAAACACGACTCGTAACTCAACACTTAATACGCAATCGTACATTTCCCCCACTGTAAATATTGGCGTGTGTGGCGTTCCAATCAAGTGCCGCGGCGAGAGAGAAAAAACCACCGGAATTCCTTCCGATTTCTTTCGTGCTCTCGTTTCCAAAGAAACCTGGGGGAAAAAAAGAAGAGAGAAAATACCCCCAAAGTTCCCGTTTCTGGAGTTTAGTCACGAGCAGCGGGGCGAGCGGGGCCGCGCCGTGTGTCAGAGATTCCGGGCCCTCGGTCCAAAACCCCAGGCCGACGAGCTTTTGATGGAGCCGGGGGAAGGGGAATGCCGCGGGGCGATGAGTGAAGCAGGATGTGAGGTGTGTTGGGCAATGTGAAGGTCACCCTGAACGCCTCTCTCCTTGTTAAGAGTGTTAGATGATGGGAACCGTTCCTATTCATGCATCCGCTGTGACTTCTCCCGCCCACTAACTCCACCTCGCCGCAGGTCTTCTGGGGCCAGGAGCACCTGAGCTGCCTGAGGCTGGTGGAGGAGCACCTGAGGGTCTACCTCAACCTGCAGAAAGGTGCCGATCCAGAGCCGCCGGAGAACCCTTCCCAGGGCAAGGCCTGCCCCATCCTGCCGCCGCCGTCCCCGAGCTCCGCCTCCCCCTGGACGGAGCACAGCTCGGACGACCTGCGCACGGGGCATTTCCAATACATCCAGGACCCAGGTGAATAACAGTACATATAATACCTATCAGTCTGTATGTTACTGGGTAGGAGGAAATGAAGATGTCACACAGAAAATATATAAAAATGTCATGTCCGAATTGGAAAAAAAAGCACTTCCAGGATGATTATGTGTTTGGAATGAGGTAGTTGAAAGGTTTAAAACTCTCACAAATCATATTAAAATATGTTAACATCTGCCAAGTTTGACTTTGAAAAAGTGACGCAGAACAAAGTGAGAGAGGTTTTGGTCCAGAGAATTTAGGCGAGGTCTCCAAAACGGCACATTTTGGGCACATTTTGGATTTTAATTCTCTCGTGTAACAACCCATATATTTCACTTCTATGTCACTCGTGATGTTCAACATACACAAATACAGCATTTTACAACTTTTGAAGGAAAAGCAATCAAGCTCACTGCTTTCTATGTTCCAAGCAAATGACTTTTCAGTTGACTGTTGACCGAAAAACAACCATCCAAGAGCGTGTTCATGCACGACACTGTTGGTACAAACAAAACAAAAAACATAAAAAAGGGACCTTTTGTGCCAAAGTGAGATGTCACTTAAGATCCACATGGCCTTAAATCAAAGTCAGATCAAAGCCCCGTGTGTGGAAAGAAGTTTCATCGGACATGTCTGCCTGGTTCCACTCTGAGTAACATGCTGTTTATTCCCCCTCTTTGTGCTCTGTGTAGTGCTGTCCTCTGCACACACACACACACACACACACACAGGAACATTATACACAGAGGATCAAACTTGTCTCTGGCTGTAGACCAGCCGTCCACTCTGTCAGCTGTGGTTGAGTCTTTGTTTGTTGCACTGTTCCTCTGGTCTTTGATGCGTTTAATATGCTGGCTGGAGCGGGAGAACGTACAGTAGTGAACGAGAACAGAGAGCACAATCTGTCTGCAACATGTTGTCAGCGGTCAGGAGGAGAGAGAAAGAAAAGAAAGAAAGAAGAAGAAGAAGAAGCCGGGGCCCTCGCTGGAGTGCAGAGAGAAAAACAGCGCGTGGCCCCCGAGGGGTCCCGACACAGGGGACGAATGGATGGAGTCGGGTCGGAGGAGAAGATGAAAGATGGATTGAGAGAGACGGGGTAGAGGGGAGGCTTCTGTCTCCCCCCCCCCCTCCTCCTCCTCTCCGTCTCTCACTCCGAGGAAAGTAAAACCTCATCAAAGTGTCCCCCTTTTTTTTGTTTTTCTTTCATTTGCAACTTTTTTTTTGTTTTTTAAAGAACAATGCCCCCCCCCCCCCGTCCCCCGTCCCCCTCTCAAGTGGGCAGCACACCGCTTTCACATGAAAGAGGGGGATGGGGGGGGAGGGGGGCGAAAGAAAATAGCCAGGAACAGATTTTTTTTTTTCGCTGACTTGCCGCGTTTTTTTCTTCTTTTTTTCGCGTGCCCCCGGGGGCCCCGAACAAAAGCTGCAAGTTTCTCCGCTCTGCTTTTTTTTTTTTTTTTTTCATTCAAATAAACATTTTTCCAAAAAGGACTTGAATCCCAAACAGCAGCCGCGACTTAAGTCAAACACCACTCAGGGGTTCAGGCCCGGCGCTGTCCAGCTTTTGCAGGTGCTTGGCGCGGTTCAATCGCCGTGGCTGTTTACTCCGGAGAGAAAATGTTTACTCAGCCACTTTGTTTACGCAACGGCTTCTTACGCACATAAACATCTCTGAAAGCGTGGAAACATCTACAGCACTTCTTTTTGGGAGATTTTGATTTTTTTTCTTATTTTTTTTGGGAAGGGGGGTTCGTATTCCGTAGTAGAACATCACGGCAACACGCTATTGTGCATCCCACGAGCATCTGCAAATGTTCAAGGAGGCCGGTTAAGCCTTTAAAACAGGCTTTTTTGTTCTGGAATCTTGTGTGTGTGTTTTGTGTGTGTTTTTTTTATGAAACCAGAAGAATTCAGTGCACTAAACTAGTAATCTGCTGCATCTTCAAAAAAGATCAAATACATGGATTCCTTCCAGTTCCTCCTCTGCTTCTCAGTCACATCATCTTGTATCTGTCGGTCTATCTTTAGCTCCTTTTTTTCCCTTTCAACTATTAACTATCCCCCCTCGGCCTTTCGCCGTATGTTTTCCCTCTTTTATTTTGACGTCTTCCTGTAATGCAGTTTTATTCTGACGGGATACGATTTCCTTTTCTTTTATTTTTTTGGTGGCAGCTTCCCAGAGGCTGCCGGGGCCCCACGAGGTGGTGTTCTACAGCGAGACGGAGGACAGCCCGGGGGTGATGCTGTGGAGGTACCCCGAGCCCCGCGTCCTCACCTTCGTGAGGATCACCCCCGTCCCCTTCAACACCACGGAGGACCCCGAGATCAGCACGGCCGACCTGGGGGACGTCCTGCAGGTAGGGACCGGTTGTTCATGTGACACGCCCAACTCGTAACCACACACACTTCCAGGGTCACGGATGACAGAAATACGGACATTTGGATAAGTGTCTTCATCAAAGCCTGATTATTAGTTTTTAACAACGTCGCATGGCGTTGTTAATTGGGTCATTTTCTCTGCCGGCCATGTTGGAGTGATGTAACTTTCATTATCTTGACTGAAGTAAAAACATAGATTTTAGGGTTACTATGGCAGTATATTTTCTCATCAGGTGTCTTATTTTCTATTCTCAGGACGACTGAATAAAATATAGAAATATGTATTTATAATAATATTTATTAATATTTTTATATTTTAGGTAAATTAATTATTACAAACATGTTTATTTATATATATTTATTGTTTTATATATTATACAAAAATAGTCTTATTTTATGTTTTCAGGACGACTGAATAAAATACAGACATAAAAATATTTTTTGATATTTTTTATATTTATTTAAGGTAAATTAAATGTTACAGAAATATTTATTTATATATAGATATTTTAATATATTATATATATATTTATATATATATATATATATTATATATATTTTGATTTATTAGTAATTTTTATATTTATTTTAGGTAAAGTAATTATTATTATTCAGGAATTAAACAAATAATATTTAGTATATTCTATAAATTAGTCGTTAAAATTATAGGAACAAATAATAGATTTTTTCAATCATAAACACACACACAGCCTATCGTGAATAAATAAAGCAAAACTCCAAGGGAAGCGAGGCCACTGCCGTATAAAGACGGGCGAGATAGACTCCCCGTCTCCCCGCTTCCCATCACCTGCAACGAAAGAGAAATAAACTGTCTCGGCGTTGGGCTCGGGGGTCATCTTTAATTCCCCTGACATGAGTCATGAGAACTTCCATAACCCTCGGTGTTATTTGAATGACGGAGACCCCCGCTGACTCTCCAAACATGTTCTACACGGCCGGCAGCTGTGGAAGTCATCGCGCGTGCTCCGGTGTGAATAGCCAGGTGTCTCTAACCCCCAGATGAGGTTATAATTTGGCAGCGCGTAGCAGCTACTGAGTCTATAGGGTCCTCAGCGGGGGGGGGGGGGCGGGACAACCCACTTTCCCCCCTATCACTCATCCTCGGCCTCTCCACCCCCCAGCCTATCGTCCTCGACTCCCCAATCCCGTTTCTTTCACATCCTCCTTCGTAATCTTTCTTTTTTTTTTTTAGCTATTTCTGGTCCACCGCCCTGACACTGCTAGAAGCTACAAGTCACTCTGGGTCCGTCTTTATTTATTGGCCGTGCAATCAGGAACGGCATTTCTGGTAACACGATATATGAAACATGTTTCCTGTCATCCCGTTAGCTACGCCGAGGCCCGTCCTGAATCCTGAACTAATGCATCGTTCCTGGGATTTCTTTTTCTTCTTCCCCCTCTTCCTGCTCATGTAACGTTCCACAGCTTGTTTTGGTTACATTTAAGTCCGATATTATTTTTTAATTCCTGCCGTTTGTTGAGGCTTTTTTTCTATAAATTCTTCGTGGCGAAAAGTCACGTAGAAGCAGAAGGTGCGGGATCGGATCTCGAGCGACTCGGACGAAGGAGAGCGGACATGATGGGATGGATTCACCGATACGGCTCCGAGCGGCACATTATGGCATACATATATATATATATGCCATAATGTATATTATATGTATATATATATATTATATTATATCTAATATATATATAATATAATATATATATATATATATTATATATATATATATATAAAAGCTACAGATACAGAGGACCGGAAGACGCCCACCATCCAGAACAGATGGGCTTTATTTCAGGGGGGGAGCGTCTCTTAAAGGGACAGGCACTAAAACGTATATTTTAGTAGAAACACGTTCCCATCATACAAGTTGATATGTCCCTTTTAAATTATATCATTTATTTATTTCCTTGACTATCCACTGCGTATGATATGTAGTATTTTATCACATTCTATAATCTCGCTGCTGTTGTTTTTAAATTTGATGTTGCAGCTGGTGTCGCAATGCGGTCTCTGGTTATTACCGATATGAATGTCGGGAGTTTTACGACATTCCCAGACGATTTATTAGTTTATTACTTTTTAATTGCATTTTCTTTAACGGCTCGAGCTCAGCTTCCTGTTCTCTCTCGCTTCCTCAATCCGCAGCAGAAGTTTCCCATCTCCGCATATCCCCCCCCCCCCCATCCCCTTTATCTCTCTCTCCGATTCTTTCCTGGACTCCCACAATCTTTTTCACCTACAGCGCAGATGTTTTGTCCCCCGTCTGCTTTCTTTGTGTGTGTGTGTGTGTGTGTCGGACCGGGAGAGAAGAGATACTGGAAAGGTGCTGCAGATGTCTGGCTTCCCAGCTCGCCCCCCCCCCCCACCGCCCCAGCTGTAAAGTCTATAGTGAGCGAAAACTCCAAAGCCTCTCGCTGATTGGCCCACATATTGAGTTACAGTGGAGAGTGAGATGTGTGTGTGTGTGTGTGTGGAGAGGAGGCAGGGTGAGTTAAGGGTGGTTAACGGGAGAAGATGGACAGGAAAGAGGGAGGTGGGGGGGGTGAGAGACGGTGGAGAATGGAGATAGACGGTCACAGATGGAGGCGGCGTCTCCCTCTAGTCCGGCCGATTTTTTAAACGAGAGGTTTCGGGGCGACGGCCCGACGGGGGGAGACGGGCCGAGTGTTTGGTCACGTGACTCACGCGCCGTGGAGGAGGTGACGGTAACGTGTTCATCAGGATCAGTTTACGGAGACGTCACACACACACACACACTGCTTACTCTCCTTGTGTTTTACTCCACACACACACGCCGCGCAGCACTAAGCCCGGCGGGTTTGTGGGGGTTATTTTAACAAGAGCCCTTGGTCCTCCGCCAAAGTCGTTGCGATCCCACATTTCATTGTGTTCAGCCTCTGGCAGACAATAATTATTACTTCAAAAGTCTCGATCAATTTTATTTTGCGTGTCTCTTTTCTTCTTTTTTTTAAGACCAGAAAGAAAAATCCAGTGACTGAGAAAAAGGAAATGCAGCCATAAAAAAAAACACTAATGGCTCAGTTTCAGTTCCAAAGGAATTTTCAATTACTTCACATCCAGGCTGTGCAGGGAGAGAGAGAGAGAGAGAGAGAGAGAGAGAGAGAGACATGATTTCTCAGGCCTCTAAAATTACCATGTGGCCACACGGAGATGGAGGCTGATAGATTTTGAGAAATGGAAAGTGAGAGGCATGAGGAAAGAAAAAGAAAAACGGACGGAAAGAGAGAGAGAGAGGGAGGGAGAGAGGGAGAGAGACGCGTAGCGTGGAGCTCTCTCGTCCTTCCTCGGCAGGTGGATGGCGAGGAGGGGTGCAATAAAAGTGTCTCTGCTCCATCTTTTCATTCTACTCCTCCTCCTCCTTTTCTCCCTACTTTGGTCACACACCCCCACCCTCCTCCTTTCCTTTGCTTTTGCTGATGGGGGGGGGGGGGGGGGTCGTTGATCTGAGCCGTGCTGCTCGCTTCGTCCCCCCGGAGCAGATCATATTAACATTTTATAAAATCAAGATTTCCTGCATTTAAATAGTTGTGGTTTCGGGGGAGGGGGGGGGAATCCAAGCCTTCTTCCATTACTCAAAAGTCAAAATTGCACTGTTTTTATATCCAGTAGAGGGAGGAACGATGTCAGAGTGATTGGATTTGGGAGCTGGGGGGGGGGGGGTGATGATGAGGGGGAGAGAAGAAGGTGACTCATTCTCACCTCCTCACCGCCGGTGTGGTCCAGGCCTCTCGATCACAAGCAGGTGTCCTCCTGCTGCTCCCTCCTCTCTCTTTTCTTTCTTCTCGTGCGTCCCTCTCGCTCGTCTCCCTGAAAGCCTGAGAAACCAGGAGTAAACACAGGAGCTGAGGATTGAGCCCGACGGCTCAGAGGAGCAGGAGGAGGAGGAGGAGGAGGAGGAGGAGCAGGAGGAGGAGGAGGAGGAGGAGGTAGTACAGTTCAGTGGACTTCAGCCTCAGCGTGTTACAGAGACTCGCTTTTTTCCCCGATATGCAAATAAATGCGATCGTCCCCTCGATGTTCGGGTCGGCCCCCGTGGCCCGCGGCCTCAGATGAACCGCTTCACACCCGCTCCTGTGGCCGCCGTCGGCGTTGCCATGGGAACCCGAGGTCAACCCTCCGCCTCACGTCCCTCCGTCGGTGCACACAGAACAAACAATGGT
>NC_079403.1:22767189-22802189 GCF_029220125.1 Pseudoliparis swirei
GACATGAGGAAGGAGGCGTGAGGAAGGAGACATGAGGAAGGAGGCATGAGGAAGGAGGCGTGAGGAAGGAGGCATGAGGAAGGAGGCGTGAGGAAGGATACATGAGGAAGGAGGCATGAGGAAGGAGGCGTGAGGAAGGAGGCATGATGAAGGAGACGTGAGGAAGGAGACATGAGGAAGGAGGCAAGGAAGGAGGCGTGAGGAAGGAGACATGAGGAAGGAGGCGAGGAAGGAGGTGTGAGGAAGGAAGCGTGAGGAAGGAGACATGAGGAAGGAGGCGAGGAAGGAGGCGTGAGGAAGGAGGCGAGGAAGGAGGCCTGAGAAAGGCGTAACCCAATAACGCAAACCCACAGGGAGGTAGAGGAGCACATCTCCTCCACCTCTCCTCCTCCACCTCTCCACCTCTCCTCCTCTCCTCCTCCACCTCCCCTCCTCCACCTCTCCACCTCTCCTCCTCCACCTCTCCTCCTCCACCTCTCCACCTCTCCTCCTCCACCTCCCCTCCTCCACCTCTCCTCCTCCACCTCTCCACCTCTCCTCCTCCACCTCTCCTCCTCCACCTCCCCTCCTCCACCTCTCCACCTCTCCTCCTCCACCTCTCTTGGAGAGAGAACAAGACGTCTGCGATCGTTCTCAGTGGTTCGTGTGCAGGAAGGAGAATAATTGCGAGCGGCCTGGTGTGATTTCATCCGAGTGTCTCTCCCCGTGAGGAGGAGGAGGAGGAGGAGGAGGAGGAGGAGGAGCACAGAGACGAGGCGTTGCAGCGCATCCGTCGGATAGAATAAAACACAATGAACTTCCTTTAAGACGGTCATGAGGGCAGAAAGCCCCTTTTCAATCCATTTGTATTCAATTCAATTCAGTTTATTGTATATAGCCCAATATCACACATTACAAACTCCCCTTTACAGTCCGAACACATACGACATACTGACCTTTGACCTCACATCGGATCAGGAAACTCTCCCAAAGAATTAAAAATACCCTTTCACAGGGAATGAAGTGAAGAACCCTTCAGGAGAGCAACATCCTCAACAGCTTTATACTTTTGTGATTCACGACGTGTCAAATAATATATATAACGTCTTAAAAGAGGGAGAGTCAGTGTGTGTGCAGCGTGTTAATGTCACTTAAAGGTATAATATGTATTTATTTCCACACTGGAGTGTCTAAAAACGGCTCCACCTAGGGGTTGAGTACTGACATTAACCCAAACTGTATGAATCTTTCATTTGAAGGTTGAATCACACAGGTCTCAGGTCAGGTTGAATCATACAGATCTCAGGTCAGTTTGAATCATACAGGTCTCAGGTCAGTTTGAATCATACAGATCTCAGGTCAGGTTGAATCATACAGGTCTCAGGTCAGTTTGAATCATACAGGTCTCAGGTCACGTTGAATCATACAGGTCTCAGGTCAGTTTAAATCATACAGGTCTCAGGTCAGGTTGAATCATACAGGTCTCAGGTCAGGTTGAATCACACAGGTCTCAGGTCAGGTTGAATCATACAGGTCTCAGGTCAGTTTGAATCACACAGGTCTCAGGTCAGGTTGAATCATACAGGTCTCAGGTCAGTTTGAATCACACAGGTCTCAGGTCAGGTTGAATCATACAGGTCTCAGGTCAGGTTGAATCACACAGGTCTCAGGTCAGTTTAAATCATACAGGTCTCAGGTCAGGTTGAATCACACAGGTCTCAGGTCAGGTTGAATCACACAGGTCTCAGGTCAGTTTAAATCATACAGGTCTCAGGTCAGGTTGAATCACACAGGTCTCAGGTCAGTTTGAATCATACAGGTCTCAGGTCAGTTTGAATCATACAGGTCTCAGGTCAGTTTGAATCATACAGATCTCAGGTCAGTTTGAATCATACAGGTCTCAGGTCAGTTTGAATCACACAGGTCTCGGGTCACGTTGAATCATACAGGTCTCAGGTCAGTTTAAATCATACAGGTCTCAGGTCAGGTTGAATCACACAGGTCTCAGGTCAGTTTGAATCATACAGGTCTCAGGTCAGGTTGAATCATACAGGTCTCAGGTCAGTTTGAATCATACAGGTCTCAGGTCAGTTTGAATCACACAGGTCTCAGGTCAGGTTGAATTATAAATTGAACATCCCTATTGGGATTCACCGTCTGGGGTCATCTAAAGCCACTTGCATATGACACATACCCAAGCGTAAAGAGTTAATATGACCCTAAAGCTGAACATTAAAGTTCTATCTGTTTTAATTCTTCATACCTCTTGTGAAAACATTCCTTTACTCACGTGGACGAACCGTTTTTTGGTGTTTGAAATTGGTTTACCGAAGATGTCGTGTTCACAAAAGCAGTGAAACCTATGAATAACATGGCCGGGACGTGTAAATACGGACGCATTAAAAACCCGAACGACGAAATACATCATTCGTGAAATTGTATTTCCACTTTTCCTCCTTCCAGCTCCCGTGCAGCCTGGAGCACTGGGACGAGCTGCAGCAGGCCTTCGTCCCGTACCGCGAGTTCAGCCTCTCGGAGAGCAGCGCGTGCCAGCTGCAGCTGCCCGGCCTCGGCCTCGCCCGCCAGCAGAAGGAGCTGGTGGCCTCCGACCTCTGGAGGATCGTCGTCAACGGCAACGGCGGAGAGGGAGGAGATGAGCAGAGGTGGGGTGGGGGAGGAACTTGGTTTTAGTTTACTGTGCTCGTGGGGATCTGTACACAAGTGATAGGGAGAGCAGAGAGAGAGAGAGCCAGCGATGTGTCCCTCGCCCCACATCTGGCGAGCAGGAGCAGGGAGCGGGGCTTGGAAGGCGTTCAGATCGGCCTAATGAGATTTCCCAGCACACCAAGTGCCTGTCAGGGCCCATCCGGATTCCTTCCTGCTTACCTTGAGTGTATCTAATCGAGGGGGGATGCTTAAGGGGGGGGCGGAGAGAGAGACGCCCTTTTTTGGGGTTCCCAGGCCTGGTCTGGTCTGGGTTGGGCCGGGCTAAACCGGGTTGGGTTGGATTGGTCGGTCCTGCCAAGCGCCCCCCTCCCCCTCCCCTCCCAGCGGAGGCTTTTACTCTCTACTCCCCCTCTTTACCGCGACCACTGCTTCCTCTCTTCATCTCTCTCACGTCTCATCCCCCGTCACATCTTCCGTGCTTCGCCCCATTTTTCATGTCTCTCTCTCTCCCCATTCCTTCCTCATCTTAATTTACTCCTCTCTTCTCTCTGCTTCGCCCCCGCCCCCTTTTTCTTCTTCTTCTTTTTTTTTTTTTTTTTTTTTTTTTTTACTTCTTGGGATTTAGGGAACTTTTTAGTGGAAGAGAATTGCCAAGCCCACATTCTGTGTGGCTGAGAGAGCTCCGAGAGAGAGAGAGAGGGAGGGAGGAAGGAATGAGAAAACATGTAAGAGAGAAGAAAGTACCAGCAGCACCAGAACCAGCGTAAAGTGAAAGATACATCTGCCTTCCATTACAATCACAGCCCAAACACTACATTTCCTTTATGTTTAAATTATTTGTCTTTTTTGATCAAAACTGAGTCCCCCTCCTCACCCGCCCGTTTCATCTGCCTTACTTTAGTCGGGGGGGGGGGGGGGGGGGATAACTTGGCTGCCCTGCCAACTGGAAGTAATGAAAATTGTCAACATATGATGCTTATCTTTTTTAAGGAGCACTCGGCTGCTCCGGCGTTTCTCTGGTCTTGAGCGTTTCCTGCTGGAGGTTTTCTTTTATTATTATTTAATTTTCCTGTTTTTGTAATTTTTAGTTTTTACGGTGGATCATGGTAGCAGCAAATTACAGAGCAAATGGTCATTCACTTCAATTACCTTCCAGTCAACATCATCAACCATGACATGCAATTAATGTAGAGAGAGAGAGAGAGAGAGAGAGAGAGAGAGAGAGAGAGAGAGAGAGAGAGAGAGAGAGAGAGAGAGAGAGAGAGAGAGAGAGAGAGAGAGAGAGAGAGAGAGAGAGAGAGAGAGAGAGAGAGAGAGAGAGAGAGAGACTCTCGTGGGAAACTGCGGCGGTAATAATGTACCTAAACTCTGGGGCTCGGACAGCGCCACAACGTTGTCTCTTGTCATCAACCCCCCCCCCCCCTTACGTTTCATATGACATCATGTTCACAGAGGGCTTTCTTCCCAATAAGCATTCAATAATAAGCAACTACGTTTAAATCACTTCTTAAAACCCATTTTTATAGAACACTTTTTAAGTAATGTCGTCGTTTTATGCAGTTCTTTGGTTCCCCTAACTTAGTTTATCTGTTTTTAAATTTAAATTTAAATTTTTTATTTTATAATTGTATCTTACTATTATATTTGTTTTGCCTTGATTCTCTGTCGAGCACTCTGTAATCTTTGTTTTTAAAGGTGCTATATAAATAAAGTTATTATTATTATTCATTAACTTAATTCACAATTAGTAGTTTAACACTTTTATTTACCGTTCTAAAATACCATGAACAGACAGAAAAGTGTTTTTCTTTGGTAATCACGTGTCCACCTGGCCCATCGAATGCTCTCATGCAAATCAGGTTGAAATGACGTTCAGCCAAACTCTTGGATCAGCAGAAATCAATCAGTAAAACACCCACAACGCACAACACACAACACACACATTTGGTTTCTCTGCACCTTTTAGGGTTTTTCGTACTCTGCACCACTAACTGAGTCCCTGTCGGCTGTTTCCAGCTCGGATAGTGAGTCCGGGTCCCAGCTGCCCTGCGATCAGCTGCTGTCCCCCATCGCATTGGCGGCCTGCACCCGCGTGGACTCCTGCTTCGCCCCCTGGTTCGTCCCCTCCCTCGGCGTGTCCCTCCAACTGGCACAGCTGGACCTCCACCTCTGTCACCACCTGGAACAGCTGGGCACAGGTAGGACTCCGACACGCAGCTTGAAGATAAAAAGATTACGGAGGCTGCTCCGAAGGGTTCGAATCCTCAAAAACAACATTTGAGTTCCCAACCAGCACTACATTTTTTAATATACGTACACTACCGTTCAAAAGTTTGGAGTCCTGTAGAAATATCCTTATTTTTTTAAGTAAAGCACTGTTTTTCAATGAAGATAACAATAAATTAATCCTAAATACACTCTCTACATAGTTAATGTGTAAATGACTATTCTCTGGTGTTTAATGAAGTCTTTACAGAGGTGTCTAGAGGCCCATCTCCAGTGTTCTAATGGTACATTGTGTTATCGCCTTAGAAGACTAGCGGAGGGGTAGAAAACCCTTGAAAACCCTTTTTATGTGAGCGCAGCTGAAAACAGTTATGCTGGTGACAGAAGCTATAACACTGGCCTTCCTTTGAGCCACAAGTTTGAAGAACAATATTCATATTTACAATAAAAATCATTATTTCTAACCTTGTCTTGACTATATTTTATATTAATTTGATCAAATAAGTGTGAGTTTTCATGGAAAACACGAAATTGTCTGGGTGACCCCAAACTTTTTAACGGGAGTGTACGTCTATTCATTCTGTTTAAAGCACAGATAACGACTATCGGCTACACTGATTGGTCGGGCCGGTTCAGATAAGTCTAATAGGAAATATCTCAGGTTGGTGCACAGGGGGGTGACATAGCATCATTCTGAGATGAAGATCAATACAATAGTCCTCCTTCTCTCACTTTTAAACACACACACAGCTCAGTCCTCACATAAACAACCTCTATTTATGTTGACGAGTTATATTTTTTACAGAAAGTTAATTTTATTTTAAAAAAGCCATTTAAAACAAGCCACTTGATTCAAGTTCAGGATTTTTTTTAATTACAAATTAGTAATAATGTCATCAAATATGACGACGGGCCTCATTGGAATAGCTCAATCCTTTGAATGTAAAAACAAATCCGCTCGGTACATCCTTTAAAGATAAGCACATTTAAATAACACGCTATGGATTGGATATATTATTTTAAAGTTGTGCCGTGTTTGGATCCGTCCGGTCTGTTAACGCCGCGTCTCGCTGCCTCTCTCTCTCTCAGTTCCGCCTCGACAGCTTCGTCCTTTCCTGCCCGACAGGAAGTTGCCTCAGGAGCAGGAGTTCATGGTGGGCGGCGCTCGGGAGCCGCGGGTCTTCCTGCGCCAGTGGAGCAGCGGGCCGCGTCAGTGTTGGGAGTTCAGCTTCTCCACCCAGCTGGACTGCAAGCTGCTGGAGTACCGCAACCTGACACACCTGCAGCTGCTCCAGCCGTGTGCGCTGCAGGTACAACCAAGTTATGCTGGTTTGTCGGATCCCACTGGATGTGTCTGTTTTTAGATTAAATAAAACATGCATGTGTGTGTTTCAGGGCCAGGCTGCAGCCACATGCTTCCCCCAGAACAACACACTGGATGTGAACGTGTTCGTGGAACCGGTGTTCCTCAATATCAGCCAGTATGCCATCCACACCGTGGACACCGCCCTGCGCAGCTGGCAACAGGTAACATAACGATACCTTCACGGACCAATAACCTATAAAGGTGTCTCAAAGAACCTTCAAAACATGGTTCTTTAAGGCACCATTTATGGTTCCTCTTAGAACCTTTCAAACCAGGGTTCTTTAAAGAACCATTTCCTTAAAGAGTTCTTCAAAGAACCTATAAAGGTGTCTCAAAGAACCTTCGAAACATGGTTCTTTAAGGCACCATTTATGGTTCCTCAAAGGTTCTTCAAAGAACCTTCGAAACATGGTTCTTTAAGGCACCATTTATGGTTCCTCAAAGAACCTTTCAAACCAGAGTTCTTTAAAGAATCATTTCCTTAAAGAGTTCTTCAAAGAACCTATAAAGGTGTCTCAAAGAACTTTCAAAACATGGTTCTTTAAGGCACCATTTATGGTTCCTCAAAGAACCTTTCAAACCAGGGTTCTTTAAAGAACCATCTCCTGAAAGAGTTCTTCAAAGAACCTATAAAGGTGTCTCAAAGAACCTTCGAAACATGGTTCTTTAAGGCACCATTTATGGTTCCTCAAAGAACCTTTCAAACCAGGGTTCTTTAAAGAATCATTTCCTGAAAGAGTTCTTCAAAGAACCTATAAAGGTGTCTCAAAGAACCTTCGAAACATGGTTCTTTAAGGCACCATTTATGGTTCCTCAAAGAACCTTTCAAACCAGGGTTCTTTAAAGAATCATTTCCTTAAAGAGTTCTTCAAAGAACCTATAAAGGTGTCTCAAAGAACCTTCGAAACATGGTTCTTTAAGGCACCATTTATGGTTCTTCAAAGAACCTTTCAAACCAGGGTTCTTTAAAGAACCATTTCCTTAAAGAGTTCTTCAAAGAACTTATAAAGGTGTCTCAAAGAACCTTCGAAACATCGTTCGTTAAGGCACCATTTATGGTTCCTCAAAGAACCTTTCAAACCAGGGTTCTTTAAAGAATCATTTCCTTAAAGAGTTCTTCAAAGAACCTATAAAGGTGTCTCAAAGAACCTTCAAAACATGGTTCTTTAAGGCACCATTTATGGTTCCTCAAAGAACCTTTCAAACCAGGGTTCTTTCAAGAACCATTTCCTTAAAGAGTTCTTCAAAGAACCTATAAAGGTGTCTCAAAGAACCTTCGAAACATGGTTCTTTAAGGCACCATTTATGGTTCCTCAAAGAACCTTTCAAACCAGGGTTCTTTAAAGAACCATTTCCTTAAAGAGTTCTTCAAAGAACCTATACAGGTGTCTCAAAGAACCTTCAAAACATGGTTCTTTAAGGCACCATTTATGATTCCTCAAAGAACCTTTCAAACCAGGGTTCTTTAAAGAACCATTTCCTTAAAGAGTTCTTCAAAGAACCTATAAAGGTGTCTCAAAGAACCTTCGAAACATGGTTTGTTAAGGCACCATTTATGGTTCCTCAAAGAACCTTTCAAACCAGAGTTCTTTAAAGTTTAAAGAACCATTTCCTTAAAGAGTTCTTCAAAGAACCTATAAAGGTGTCTCAAAGAACCTTCGAAAAATGGTTCTTTAAGGCACCATTTTCTCCTTTAGAGAATATACAGAAGAATGTCTTCGGTCCCAGATGGAGTATCGGGCTAAACTAACTCGCAACAAAGTGAATTTCATGAGAATGCTTTGGGGCTGTCTGCCAGCAGTGATAAAAGCGTTGCCTTTCGCTCTTCAGAGGCTACAGCGCGTCCGTTCTCCAGCTCCTAGTCCTTTGGTCCTCGTCATCTCGCGGTTCCCAGCTCTCAGCACCGCCTCTGGTAGCCAGGATACATTTGTGTGTGTGAAGCGATGCCCATGAAAACACGGTAAAATTTGAGTGCTGACACCTGCCAAGACTCCATCTGGCCTATAGTCCGCCACCCATTTGTGTACTTGCTCACACAAAACGCACACACCCCTGGCCTCTCCGGCTTCGCATGCCCCACCGCGGCTCAGCCGGGCTCAGCTGTGTCTCTGCTGACTCATACGCTGGCCCCGGGAGACGTCGAAGTACTCTCAGTGGGCTTTTCATGCATGCAGACTCCCCGCTGCCAGGTGAGAGACATAATAACTGGTGTTTTTCTAAGAGAAGCTGTGTTCCTTTACCTGCGGAAAATAAAATGAATCAAGCTGTATAGGAAATCTACTATAAAATGATTGTTCTGGCTCACGGTTTAATACCTTTGTTTTGACATTGGTGGCATCGTTGACTCATCGAACAGCTTGTACCGGCCGGGTTTGATAATCAGGCATAATTAACCCTTTGGCTTCATCGTTGCGTCATCGTAGGGCATGCGAGCGAATGTTCCCTATTTCTGCCGGTTAATTCAGCCATAAATAAAACGTTGGAAGCGCCGCTGGTGTTGTAATGAATGGTCATATTGCAGCTTTACTGGAGTGTTTTGGACATGCCGGTATCCATGGTGGGCTTTACACAACATGCCAAGCATGATTAGCTGGGATATTATTTGGTTGTGTGCTTTCTGCCAATAATTCTTTTACGGATGCTGATACGTTTGCCTTTTTTTTTAATGCCATCCAATGCCCCAGGACGTCTGAAGAAGAAGAAACAAATAGAGGTTAAGAATACTCACGCATACAAACAGAATACCTTCCTCCACAAACACAAGCCCCTGAAGGCGGCGTTTTAACATGTCCACCGGTCCACGGGATGGAGTCATAAAATGATTACGCCTGCTGTATCGTCTTGATTGGTCTAAACAGCAGCAGCCTTGTAACTTGTACAGAGCCTTTTAACTAGCTCCAGCCTTTACCACTTTGCTGCACACAAGGGGGAAAAAACACACCATAATTATAAGGCAAATGTGCTGCATGTGGGTTTAGTAGTTCTGGAGTAAGGGGGTAGCGAGGGGTCAAGTACAAAAAGGCTGATTTTATTTTTTTTAAAGAAAAAAAAAACGTTGTTCACCTCAGAGAAAGTTGCGAACACTTAGATCATTAAATATTGTTTCCCTTTTTGGTGTTTTCTCTGAAACACAATCCTTCACGTGGTTGAAAAAAAAACCTTGCATGGATGCGATTAAGCCCAAATCCGTCTGGTGGTGGTGAGGTGGATGTAAAGGACCGCTCCTCTGATGGAGGCTTGCATTCCTGACACACTCATGCATGTTCACGATGTCAATGCATAGAAAGAAGAAGAAAGAAAACGTGATCCTAATTGAAGACATAATCAGAAGCAGTTGGGAAAGTTCATTGGCCCTGTACTTCCGCAACAGAAGGATGTATCCCAACTTGTGTAATTGTTTCAGCGATTTTCATGTTTCCTGGTGTCAAGGCTGGCAGCCAGGCCTGTTGTGATGTGGCCCATAGCGTCAGCATTGAACCGTGGAGAAGATTCCTCAACCACCACACAATCGAAAAACCTCGCAAGCCAGACATAGTCGTACCAGACCGCCACAACCAGAACAGCTGGAGCGCTTCCAGATGCAGAGCAATAAATAGATATAAAAGAGTCCTGCTCGGTGTATGGTTGCAATTTATTCTCGGATAGCCATGTCGAGTTATGATATACAGTTGTAGTCATGGTAACATGGACTTCTCTTGTTCCCGTGATAACATCCCCAAAGGTCTTTCAGGCAGTCATAAACACACATGCCAAATGTCTTGTCATTTCTCTTGACATAAATGTATAATCCATCTATTATGATACTCAGAAAGCTCCCAAGCCGGCAGCCCCTCGTCCTCTTCCTTACCTCACCTGCCACGTCTTCCTTGACCGCCAACCGCCAATCAAGTCCTCGTAGATCAGCTCAAAGGAAGATGGTTTGATCCCTGGGTTCACTTGTCCAAGAGCAAGACTCCGAACCCCAAGTGGCTCCCAACAATCAGGCCAGGGGTTAGAAAAGCGGCCAATTGTTAAGCGCTGTGTCCATTGAGGAAAGAAAAGCTCCACATAAGTGCAGCGCATTCACCATTTACCATTCGAATGAAGCTTGATTTATGTTGTCTCAAGAAGAGGACAGTAAAACTCGATCTTGGAACACTTCGCCTCTCGCTTAGACGACCGATGAGCCCCTGTGGGGTCAAGAAGTTCTATTTATCGGGTTCCGGTTTAGCCAACTTTTCTTTTCCGTACGTTGCTCGTTGTTTACATTCCGATTACCAACTTTTGAGATGCGAAACTGGAGTTCCCGTTGAGAGCGCGTTATTCCCACCATTCATCCGATTGACAGGATCATTTTAAACCAATGAAAAGTCAAGGTGATCGTCAGACAATAACCAATGGGGTTCCCATGTCGGCCGACTGCGTTGAACTAAATCCCGCTCAGATTGGTTTTTACGACTCTTTGCTACTCTGACTACAAACGGAAACCAGAACGCTTCCGACACCAAAAGCTCTCCTTCATTATTTGCCTCCTCTCCTAGCTTGATAGCCCCATGTGGGCCCAACCTCACCCCCCCCCCCAACCACTCTAACCTCAGGCCTCCATTTTCAATTCTCGGTCCCTAGCCCCACTTTCAATCTTTGCTAACCCCCCTCCCAACCCCCTCTAACCCCAAGGAAGTGGCTTTGGTGGAAAGCCACACGAAAGCCCAGTAGTATTTACACACTGCTTTCTCACAGAACGTTCACAGGCTACTTACATGTGCCATTGAGACAACAGGAATGTTCCTCCTGTCCTTTTTGCAACCGGAAAGAAAGTGATAGAGAGATCGGGTTCTTGTTTGTGGCAGATGTGTGTGGGCGAGGGTCATCGACAGCAGAACATATAGGCGATTGTAGATCTGAATATTGTTTCAGTATGTCCCTTTTTACAGGTTTCGCTATCTCGCCCCATAGCGTCTTGTTTCATGAGTATTTCTTTTTGCCTATGGTGTCATTGTTTACAGTCTGTTTTACAGACATTTTACTGTACCTTGTCATTTAACACATGTGCCACGATGCCAATGCCGATCCGGGCTCGACTCTGTGAAAACCGTAAGTAACAGTATCCGGGGTGGATTAGCGAAATGGATCCTTTGAGTCCCAGTAGGACCGCGTCTGGAGGAGAAGCTGCCATCTCCAGCTCTTTAACGAGGAAAGACGTGTTGACTGTTTAAATATCTTTGTCTTAATATTTGTTCACTTAAAGTCGCCCCCTGGGTAGACGCAGAGTGATCGTGATTACGGGGCAGGGAGCTTTTGCCTGACGTGCGTATCGCGTTGCCTCGTGAATCTTTAAAAAAAAGCGGAAAGACGATACCATCAAAAGAAGCGGGCTTAGCGATGGCATCTTAGGGATGGCAGCAGGAAGTTTGTAAATCGCAGTGTCCGTTTCAAATGGGGAGCGCAGATAGTGTTCCGCTATAAAAGTGGAAATGGATTTGAACCCACTGTCGCAGCTGTCCCGTCTATATTTGCTCTCTCTCTACTCCCTCTCATCTATCATCAAGTGTTCTTCTTTTATTATAATGGCGTAAAAAAACTTTCCCATCCGTTTTCAATCTCGACAAGCCGAGGACCCTGAACGTGCTTGGCAGTCAAGAAGTCTGAGCTTTTTTTTTACTGCCAGCCTCTCTTCCACCATCAACCCCACCACCCGTTAAAAGCACACAGCGAGCTGGGCTCCTTGTTCGGATGGCGTATTGTTTGAGAAGCCAGTCATGTTGTTGACAGTCAGGGTAGGAGTGTCCAGGAGAGATTCCATCGGGGCCTGAGAGCCTCTGGAAGGAGCTCAAGTTTTTTTTTAAACACCCACGTGCCTTCGTGCAAACTTCGTGCTGTTTAGAAATTTGTGTCTTTGAGATCCTGTTCCAGGAGACTCGACACGCTCATCTCGCCAAAGAGCGCCTCTTCAATGAGCTCTTCGCCAATGAGCTCTTCGCCAATGAGCTCTTCTTCAATGAGCTCTTCGCCAATGAGCTCTTCGTCAATGAGCTCTTGCCAATAAGCTCTTCGCCAATGAGCTCTTCTTCAATGAGCTCTTCGCCAATGAGCTCTTCGCCAATGAGCTCTTCTTCAATGAGCTCTTCTTCAATGAGCTCTTCTTCAATGAGCTCTTCGCCAATGAGCTCTTCGTCAATGAGCTCTTCGCCAATGAGCTCCTCTCCAATGAGCTCTTCGCCAATGAGCACTTCTTCAATGAGCTCTTTTCCAATGAGCTATTTGCCAATGAGCTCTTTGTCAATGAGCTCTTCTTCAATGAGCTCTTCTTCAATAAGCTCTTCTTCAATGAGCTCTTCAATGAGCTCTTCGCCAATGAGCTCCTCTCCAATGAGCTCTTCTTCAATGAGCTTTTCTTCAATGAGCTCTTCTTCAATGAGCTTTTCTTCAATGAGCTCTTCTTCAATGAGCTCTTCTTCAATGAGCTCCTCTCCAATGAGCTCTTCGTCAATGAGCTCTTCGCCAATGAGCTCTTTTCCAATTAGCCCTTCGCCAATAAACACTTCGTCAATGAGCACTTCTTCAATGAGCTCTTTTCCAACGAGCTCTTCTTCAATGAGCTCTTCTTCAATAAGCTCTTCTTCAATGAGCTCTTCTTCAATGAGCTCTTCTTCAATAAGCTCTTCTTCAATGAGCTCTTCAATGAGATCTTCGCCAATGAGCTCTTTGCCAATGAGCTCTTCTTCAATGAGCTCTTCGCCAATGAGCTCCTCTCCAATGAGCACTTCGCCAATGAGGTTTTCTTCAATGAGCCCTTCGTCAATGAGCTCTTCTTCAATGAGCTCTTCTTCAATGAGCTCCTCTCCAATGAGCTCTTCGTCAATGAGCTCTTCGCCAATGAGCTCTTTTCCAATTAGCCCTTCGCCAATAAACACTTCGTCAATGAGCACTTCTTCAATGAGCTCTTTTCCAACGAGCTCTTCTTCAATGAGCTCGTCGATGAGCTCTTTGCCAATTAGCTCTTTTTCAATGAGATCTTCGTCAATGAGCTCTTCGTCAATGAGCTCTTTGTCAATGAGCTCTTCTTCAATGAGCTCTTCTTCAATAAGCTCTTCTTCAATGAGCTCTTCGTCAATGAGCTCTTCGTCAATGAGCTCTTCGCCAATTAGCTCTTTGCCAATTAGCTCTTCTTCAATGAGATCTTCGTCAATGAGCTCTTCGTCAATGAGCTCTTCTTCAATGAGCTCTTCGTCAATGAGCTCTTCAATGAGATCTTCGTCAATGAGCTCTTCGTCAATGAGCTCTTCAATGAGATCTTCGTCAATGAGCTCTTCGTCAATGAGCTCTTCAATGAGATCTTTGTCAATTAGCTCTTCGTCAATGAGATCTTCGTCAATAAGCTCTTCTTCAATGAGATCTTCGTCAATGAGCTCTTCGTCAATGAGCTCTTCAATGAGCTCTTTGTCAATGAGCTATTTGCCAATGAGCTTATCTTCAATGAGCTCTTCGTCAATGAGCTCTTCGCCCCCCCTCCCCCCCATTCGAGGTGACGTTACCAGCGGATGGCGTTCCCAGCGGACGGCGTTCCCCGTGCAGCTTCGCATGGCTCCGGTCTTCCTGCGAGGCTTTATATACCGTTGACCCCATTGCTGCAGTTTGGCCCTCCACTGTTTTTCTCCCCCAACAAACAACAATATATTGATGGCCATTCACTCTACCTGCATGTATGTCTTTTGTTGTTGTTTGTCTGTGTCTGCTGTTATATATTTTATTTACTCTGCATGCTTTTATGTTCTTTGTCTCTGACATGGATGGAGTTCTCCCTTTTCTTATTTGCTTTGTCCATTTTGAATGTGAGTCTTCTTGTTGCATGTCTTGTTCGTACTTGACAATCTCCATGACTCGCTATTCTTACTATTAATTGTTTGTGCACCCATTGAAAAGAGTAAATATTGTACAAACATTGTGTTTGTAATCTTGTGTTTTTAGGTTTGTTCTATGACATCTGCCTCTCGGGACTACAGATGGAAAATAGCCTCTTGGCTATAACTCTGGCACATTTACTGACACGTTCTTCTTAATGTGCACTGTCCCTTATCAAATAAAACAAAGACGATGACCGCTGCGAACAGGAATGCCTGCCGAGTGTCCCATTTTGTGCCGAGCGTTAGGGGGGGAAAAAGCAACCAAAAAAACGAACCGAGCGGCCTTTAAATGAGTTGACATCTCTTTCCTTGTTTGTCTCACGGCCAACATGTAGCTTCTCCAGAGAGAGAGAGAGAGAGAGAGAGAGAGTGGGGATTTACCCCCCGTTTAGTTTAAAGCCGCTCCGGCCTTGATGGCTGTTGTCTCATTCCCAGGGGTGATGTTAGTCATCTCTTGCTCCTACTGACTGGCAGCCGCACGACCGAGATCTGCATCTTTATTATTCCTCCAGTAAACACCCTGACGCTGTGTTGTCTCTCTCTCTCTCTCTCTCTCTCTCTCAGAGTGGGCGACCGGAGGCCGAGGAGCTGGTCTTCAGCCACTACGTGATCTGCAACGACACCCACGAGACGCTGCGCTTCGGCCAGGTGGACACGGATGAGAACGTGCTGCTGGACAGCCTCCACAGCCACCAGTACAGCTGGAGATCCCACAAGTCCCCTCAGGTATACACACACACACACACACACACACACACACACACACACACACACACACGCACGCATACATAGCCCAAGGGCTGGGAGATATCTGATGACCCCTGTGGTTTTGGTTGGACTTTTGAATGCACACATATATGTATACACTCTCTCACACACACACACACACACACACACAGAAACACATTACATGTCCATGAAACACAGACAGTTACACATATTGCATAATACAATATGTTATTACTCCATTTTAAGACCGTATACAATCAGTAAACGTCGTCATTGTGATGTCACTGTGGTTTTGAAGCCTCAGGTTCAGCATTTTAGCCGTCGCCATTTTGTTCTTTTTTCTGCAACCTGAAATGACACCCAGACTTTGTGCCACCTTTTATAAAAAGGTTCTGCGAGGAACCAAAAAAAGGTTCTCCCGCGGGGACGAAGAACCCCATTAAGATCAAGCAGTACACACAGAGACATAAAGCTCACATGGTACCTACAAACACACACACACACACACACACACACACTCACTCTGGACCATGCAATCTGTGTACCTGGATACACGTGTACTACAGGTGTGTGCAGACACACACACACACACACATCCGGTAAATGTATGTAGAAATCCATACTCATTGACATGAGCTTATACACTCTGCCCACAGGCTCACAGAGGGTTACACACACACACACACACACACACACGTCGTCAGCGCGCCGCCACTATCTGTGTGTTTCTGTCGGCGCTCTGACAGTGCCCTGACAGCGTTGTTAAAGAAGATTGATTATATTTAACCCTTTGTGGTTTTGAGGTTGAGCGGAGGGGGTGGGCTGGCGATCCGTGGCATACGTGTGTGTGTGTGTGTGTATTTTTGGTACGCACATGTTTCGGGACCCCCGTGTGCTTCACGTCGAGTGTGAGAAAGTGGAGCTTGAGAAAAGACATGGCCATAATTGCTCGCAGTAAGTCAAGTAAGTCAAGTTGTATTAATCATCAACCCGTGGTTAATCTGTGCTCTTACCTCACTCCTTACACACACACGCTCACACACACACACACACACTCTTGGAGAGTGGCAATCTGGCGTATCAGCCCAGCGAATACCAAGTCTCCTATTTTTGAGTCAAAATGACCTCTGTGTTTTTTTTCCGGGGTGTTTTTGGAAGAGAGATGGTCCGAACGGGGCCAAGCGCCATCATCCGTGAAGAATGCGATTCCGAGACGCTGCTGTCATGTATTATTCTATCGTGTGTTCGTGGTATATGAAATATGTGTTCTCGAGATGAACATGATTTGTGAAACTAGATAAATATTTTTTTAAACACCCCTCTCTCTCTCTAACTTATTGAGCCGGATGATTAAGCGTTTGCCAATGTGTCCGCCTCGGAAAAATCGTAGCACAAGTTCCTAATTAAATTTGTTGGGGTTAAGATAATAGTGTCACTGATAAGAGAGGGGTTGGATTTCTTTGTGACGGTCCTGCGAGTGTGTTTTTGTAGCTCTTGCAAATGAGTTTCCTAAGTGCTTGTGCTGTTTTGCTGGCGTCCCATGATGCTTTGCAGTGTCCAGAGCAACGGCGATCATCGCGAGCCATCGTTCCCATGCGTGCTCTCCCGCCTCTCCGCTCTCTCTCCGCGCTCCACCCCGAGACCTCTTGCTCTTAACCCCTGAACACGTCCACGCTGCTGTTATTATTATATTCACTTATTGTACACACAGTGTGTGGACTTTAAACTTATTGCAGGGTTCATACGGGCATGGAAAACCTGGAAAAGTCATGGAATTTCAGAAAAAATTCTAATTAAATCCCTCAAGTTTTGGAAAAGTCATGGAAATGTGTTATAGTCACACGCAGTTTGATTAACAGAAGAAAAAAAATTATATCGATATGTATTCTTTTAATAAAACTATTTTCTATACTATTGGGTTTAAAGTTATGGAAGGTTAAAAAATAGTTAAATTGAAATCCCTACATTTTTGGAAATGTGTTATATTTGGAAATGTGTTATATTTGACCTCACATCGGATCAGGAAAAACTCCCGCTGAGGCAAATTTGTGATATTGGGCGATATAGAATAAACTGGGAGAACCAGGGCCCTGTCCGCTCGGCCGTGGTATGACGCGTGCGTCCCAGCTCGCGATCCCTATCAGGAGGGAAAAGAGGGAGATGGAGGAGAACAAAGGTAGAGAAATTGATCATAATCATTTTAAAAAAGGAGGGATGCTGTTCAAGCTTTTTTGAGGAAAAACGGGAGGACGTGGAAAAAAAGGAAGCGAGGGCAGAGGATCAGCTCTTGACTCTCTCAGATTGCAACTGGGCCAAAAATGTGTCCGCTCGCTATCTCTCCCCCCTCCCCCCCCCCTATGTCTCTCTGTTCATGATGCATAACACATTCAGCGATGCTTTATCATCACACATCAAATCCTTTGAATCCTGTATCTTCCGTTATCAGCGATCCAGATACGAGGGCCGAGAAGGTCTGGAGAGAAAGCGCTCCCTAAAATGAACTGCTGTTGTTTCAGCTTGGACTGAAACAGGGAGGCGGATTCAAAACCCCGCGATCTCCGTGTGTGTGTGTGTGTGTGTGTGTGTGTCTGTGAATCCCGAAGCGGTCCGACCGGCGCACACTTCCCACGATGTTGACATACCTCCGAATATCTGTCACTTCTCTCAGAAGACGACCCCGAGCCGAGTGTTTTTGCAGCGAAGGTCACACGCCTTTGGGTGCTCCTCTGTCCCCACACACACACACACACACACACACACACTCTCTCCCTGCCGCCGCCATCCGTCACAACCGTAAGATGCATTAAAGGTCTCACGTTCTTTAGAGCCCGCTGTGGGCTAACACTTGATCAAGTTCATGCCCATACGTGCACGGCCAGAACCTCACACCTCCAAACACACACACACACACACACTGTGATCAAATGCTTCCTGAGGCCTGGAGTCTGTCAGTTCTCTCTTTTAGGCTCGGCATGCCTTCACAACCCGGCATTTGAGTTGAAGAAATGTATAAACAACTCACAATGTCCCCTATTTCTTGGGGTTATTTTCAATCTTCTACTTTTTATATAATATTTAAGAGAGGTACCGATGGATTGACACGTCCATCGCACAACGCCAAGATGAAGACACACTATTAATCACAGTGTATACGTCTCACACAAACACACGGGGCTCTGGCGTCCAGGATGCAGCCGCGCTGATGGAGATCCCCGTGGTTACCGTGGTTACCGCGGTTAGCGGGGAGACGGGGGCGTGAAAAAGACCCTGAAATGTGGCGTGTGTGTGTAGTATGCACTTATATGTGTTTGGGTGGGTGTGTGTGTGCGTGTGTGTTTAGGTGTGTTTTGTATGTGTGTGCTTGTGTGTGTGTGTTTGGGTGGGTTTGGTATGTGTGTGTGTGTTTGGGTGTGTGTGTGAGTGTGTGTGTTAAGGTGTGTTTGTATATGTGTGCTTGTGTGTGTGTGTGTTTGAGTGGGTTTGGTGTGTGTCTGTGTTTGGTACGTGTGTGTTTGGGTGGGTTTGGTGTGTGTCTTTTTGGTACGTGTGTGTGTGTGTGTGTTTGGGTGGGTTTGGTGTGTGTCTGTTTGATACGTGTGTGTGTGTTTGAGTGGGTTTGGTGTGTGTCTGTTTGGTACGTGTGTGTGTGTTTGAGTGGGTTTGGTGTGTGTCTGTTTGGTACGTGTGTGTGTGTGTGTTTGAGTGGGTTTGGTGTGTGTCTGTTTCGTACGTGTGTGTGTGTTTGAGTGGGTTTGGTGTGTGTCTGTTTGGTACGTGTGTGTGTGTGTGTGTTTGAGTGGGTTTGGTGTGTGTCTGTTTGGTACGTGTGTGTGTGTGTGTGTGTTTGGGTGGGTTTGGTGTGTGTCTGTTTGGTACGTGTGTGTGTGTGTGTGTGTTTGGGTGGGTTTGGTGTGTGATAGTTTGATACGTGTGTGTGTGTTTGAGTGGGTTTGGTGTGTGTCTGTTTGGTACGTGTGTGTGTGTTTGAGTGGGTTTGGTGTGTGTCTGTTTGGTACGTGTGTGTGTGTGTGTGTTTGAGTGGGTTTGGTGTGTGTCTGTTTGATACGTGTGTGTGTGTGTTTGACTGGGTTTGGTGTGTGTCTGTTTGGTACGTGTGTGTGTGTGTGTGTTTGGGTGGGTTTGGTGTGTGTGTGTCTGGGAGACGTGAGATAACTTTGAATGCTCTGCTCTTCTTCACGTGTGTGTCTGCATCCTCCTGTCGCTGCTTAAGGAGCTGTGTGTGCGTTGTGTGCGTTGTGTGTGCGTTGCGCTGCGTGCGGTTTCCTGTCGCTCCCTCTCTCCGTCCATCTGATCCCGATTCTAGTTTTAAACCTTCAACGCTCGCGGCTCATAACTCTAAACTCTAAACTCATTCTCTCCTCTCCCGGTTCTCACATCCTGACCCGTTGTTTGAAGGAACAATGGCCTCGAGTGAAACGGCTCAGCTGCGCATCGTCCCAGAGGGAGATATCGGGTTAACTCACACATTAACTGATCAGAGAGAGAGAGAGAGAGAGGCCGATGAAAGCGACTGATGTCCTTATTGATCCCCGGAGGTTCCGGTTGATTAGTTCCGACCCGGAGGGAAGGCCGACCTGTTGAAACCGACGTGTTCCTGGAAGCGTTGCCTCGGAGGCGATGGAAAGACGAGGGGAGGGGAACACTTCCATCGTCAGGCGGAGGCCAGCGAGTCGGTTAAATGCACATTATTAAAAAAGTCGAGCTAAATCCGACCTCGTGGAGAGACGATCGTTGTCATCTGTTCCGATCCCAACGCTACGCGCACAGAGGAGGCGTCGTCGAGCATTTTTTGAGAGCCAGCGAGCTTTTTTCCGGACTATTCTGACCCACATTGAGCCCCGGAGTCAAAGTTCAAGGGTCACTGTTAGGACGCAGGATAACTTCTGAGTCACATTCCTGGTCCCGGTTACAAGGGGAATGCTCCCGGTGAGTGAGGGGGGCGTGGCTCGGATAATACCATATAGATGAGATGGGGGGGGGGGGGGAGATGGATGAGTGAAACCAGCATCCAGGAACGTATGAATAAAGAAAGACATCCAGCCCAGATCCAGAGTGGCGCGTTTACATTATCCAACCACGATAAAGATAAATAATTTGATTATCAGATCTCCAGACCGTCTTTGACGAGAGAGGAATTCACTGAGGTCACCGACAAGCATAATTACTGTGTAATAACACAAAGAATGGAGGTAAATACTTATTTAATTGTCTTTTCAAGCCTAATTGAGACGGAAAACATATCCATCAACAGTCCGGATCATCTGTACACCAGAATACACACCCGGGTTCTGCAGAGCCGTCATAACATCATCGTTATGGAGTATGAAAGATGTGACTCATGTACACTCCTCCCTGCTCACTCGGCGCAGTGTTTCTTCTGGATAGTGTCGAATCGGCCGACCCCGATGTCCTGAAGAAGAACACCACTTCTGAAGTGGGGAACGAACGATGTTTTTGGGCTTCTCGGTGTCACGCGGCGCACGGCTTGACCTTCGTTTGAGATGTATCTGTCCCCAAGTTTGTCTTCAACCATATTTTTCACCCATTTTCCATCTAACTTCAATAAAAGATCACTTTTAGTGAGTTAACATAACCACACAAATTAGGGGGGGGGGGGCAGGAGGCATTGATATTTGGTTTAGTGCTAAATGCTAAAAGTGTTAAAGCATTCGTTAAAGGCGTAGTACGCAGAATCATGATGGACAAATTATGAATACTATTAATAACTAGAACGGGCAATCGGTAGAGTGCATACCTTCGCATATCACAAGATTGGGCATTGAATTATGAACATTTTGGCATTAGTTGCATGCCAATTGGATAAAAAATGGTAAAAAGAAGATTTTACCTTTTCATGACCTTGACCTTTGACCAGATCAATCCCAAAATCTAATCAAATGGTCGCCGGATAATAACCAATCATCCCACCAAATGTCATGCGATTGAAGAAGATGTTGTCCTTTTCATGACCTTGACTTTGACCTTTGACCCGATCGATCCCAAAATATAATCAAATGGTCCCCGGACAATAACCAATCATCCCACCAAATTTCGGTTTAATACTTTTTGAGATATGCGAGTAACACGCATACAAATAAATAAATAAATACACGGCGATCAAAACATAACCTTCCGCATTTTCAATGCGAAGGTAATAACAGCAGTAGTAGATACAAGAGAATGATAACAAAAATAATAATGATATCAGTAATAGTAATGTAAATATAATTTTTTTAAACAGCAGTAGCAGGAGGCGTGACCAGGGTCAAGATGAAACACCGGGACCAGGGTCCAGGTGAGACCACGGTCCATGTTAGCCCGCGAGGCCAGAATGCACAAGGACTTGAGAAGCAGACGTTAGTAAAGAGCATTAACGGCTCATTCATTCACAAAGGAAGAGATCCTGGGCCTCGAGCAGCACCTCTAGGGCTTCTCCGAGCAATCCCGGCTCCAAAAGTTGCTCAATCTAGCAAGAAAATTGCCAAGTCGGCGACACTGGCAGCTCGAAGACACTGCCCCGAAATCACCGTGAGGACTTACCTGTCTCCATATAGAAGCCTCACACCTAGAGGCCAAAGGTCAAAAGAGGATTACATGCGCTCGTCTTTTTTAGCTTTGAGGGATTTTGTGATATTTCAGTTTTTATTTTTTAAGAAATGTGCAAAAATGTCTACATTTCTGTTTTTTTCTGTCAAGATGGGGTGCCGAGTGAACATTAAGGAGAAATAAAATGAACTTTTTAGATTTTAGCAAATGGCTGCAATGAAACAAAGAGTGAAACATGTCAAAGGGGTCTGAATACCCACTGCATGTGGGCCCGCTGGACATATTCGCCTCTCTGCTGAAGTGTTTATCTTTCCGAGCGGTTGGCGATCACGTTTGCGTTGCAGCAGGGCTTGATTAGTGATTAATAGGACACGCCGTCTCTCGTGTTCAGAGACGGCGTTTCAACGGCGTAACGTTGCCAGTAAAAAAATCTTTATGAAAATCAATAACTCGTGAATATTCTGGGGACCCGTAATCCACCAGTTGGTCCTCATCCAACCATTGTCGAGCAATGTGCCCCCCCCCCCCCCCCCCCGGCTTCCCACCACAGCCGCCACAGCCGAGCTGTTTCTCGAGAAACGCAGGACAGTGACTCCTCCACCTTTTCACCCGCCCGCCGTTTCTTTTTTTTTCTTCTTCTTTTTTTTTTCCGCCGTTCTTTTTCTCACGCTCATCCTTTTCCGAACCCGGCGTTTTGGAAGTCTTTTTGTTTTTCCCCACTCTCGCTGACGTGCGAGCGATTCCTCTCCCCGCCGCGTACCGGAGGAAGCGCCGCCTCCGACGCGAGGAGATTAATGACATGATCGTGTTGACGAGAGCCGAGCGGCTCGAACCTCGCATTTGTTTTTCCGCGTGAATCTTTTTTTAAACACGTCAATGTGTTCGCAGGTCTGAAAAAGAGAGTGTTCTCATCGTCTCCGTCGGATCCTTGGCCTTGAAAGTACAACAAAGAGTCTCCAACCGGGGTTGCGGGCCCCTCTTGGGCAGCAGAGCTGTTTCTGGTTGGACCTCCGCATGACATGAAGTGTTGGTATGTCTTCATGACCCCGGGCCGCCGGATGAAACCGACTCATCCGATGCGTTCGGGTTCACCGACGCGTCGGGGCCGCGGTGTCAGAGCGTCGCCTCTGAACGGAGCCGACGGCCTTTTGTTTTGACGAGGAAATTAGAAAATTACAGCAAAATAAATCAGATCAGAGTTTAGTGATCTTCTTCATTCACACCGGATCGTCTACCTCCATCTCGTTGGCAACCCGGGGTTCTCCACCGCGGGGGGGGGGGGTACTTCTCTGACACACACTCGAAGAACACGGCCTTCCACACACAGGAGGGTGTGTTTGGCGCCGGCGGCCGCGGCGGAGCGCGGCGCTGCGCGGCGCTGCCCTGTGTTCAGCACCACGGACAGCGCCGCGGTGCTGCGGGTCCGCAGGAGCAGCGCTGGGCCTCCTGGGGGGATCCGGGCGCCGCGGCCACCCAGAAGCTTCTCGCCATGGACTGTGTGTGTGTGTGTGTGTGTACAGCCACTGAAGAAAAAACTAAGAGGACAGCGCGTTCCTGTAGGTACACGCTGCGCGGCATCAGGAGAATACGGCCTCTTCTTACTCAGAAGGCGGCACAGGCTCTGGTCCAGGTTCTGGTCCAGGTTCTGGTCCAGGCTCTGGTCACATGACCAGGAATAAAGGAGGAGAAAGGATGGATGCTCGACGTTTGGTTGGATGTCTCAACACCCCGTGAGCTGAAAGGCCACGCATGCCTCTGTGTGCCCTGTCTATGTACTCGATACATACACATCAATATATAATGTTTCCCCTCTGTTGGATTCTTCCAGAAGCCCAGGGCGAGCCTTTCCTCTGTTTTGTTTTCCTGTGTTCTTTCCACCGAGACGAGCCCCCCCCCCCCCCCCCCAGCATGCGGTTCACAGAAACCTCCCTCCTCCCAGACGACAGTGCTCCCTTTGTGTCGCGGTCCGTCGTCGTCGTCCCGCGTCTCCTCGCCGAGAGCCCGGCGGCGCTGCTGGACGCCTCTCGGCGGAGAGCGACATCGGCGGAGCGTTAAAAACCTCGTCGCTGTCGACCGCTGGAAGCCGCGGGACGCCGTCTCTCTCTGGGCCTTCGTCCAAAACCCGCAAAGAGCCGCGCGGGGCTTTGATGTCGCACTGAGAGAGAGAGAGAGAGAGAGAGGCCGTGCAGACAGCTGTTGAAGCCGCCGCGACACCCTCGTGTTACACGGGTTTTTTGGCCCTCGCCGCCCTGGAAAAGGAGCCTGTTGTGTCTCTCCTTAACTCATTTATGGTTTATTCACTGCAGTTCAACTTTGTCTCATCCCCCCCCCCTTCCTTACCCCCTATTCTCGCCTTTCCTAGAAGACAATCCACATTCTTTTGTTGTCTGGGTATATAAAGCTGTTTCTCATTTGCTCGGTGGCCAGCCAGCTCCCTGGTCCCAACGCGATGTCAGTCGACACAACAGGCCTCTGTTCCCCAAACCACTTCTTCTGAATGAGACTCGTCAGGCCATTGTGCCTTTTGAAGTCAATTTATTTGTCATTCTAAAAAAGCTTCGGAGAGTTTAATTTAGACGTCCAGCTCGTTTTGGGCTGGAACTGACCGGTCCGGTCTCTCTCTCTCTCTCTCTCTCTCTCTCGGTGCCCGCGATGGAAACTCGTGCGACGCTCCTGCCGTTGTCTCGCGTCTCCCATTATAGTCTGAGCGGGACGCACCGGGAACGAGGGGCGGGCGACCGCCGCGGCTTTGTTGGCCGCGGCTTTTTTTCCGCAGCATCCGTCCAGGAACGACGCCGCGGACAGACGCCGGATGTTGTGTGATGTCACATTCCTGTGTGCCAGACGGACAGCGGCGAGAGGGACGCGCCGTGTCTGCGAGAGGACAGAGGGGTTGTAGGGGCCGCGTGTGTGTGTGTGTGTGTGTGTGTGTGTGTGTGTGTGTGTGTGTGTGTGTGTGTGTGTGTGTGTGTGTGTGTGTGTGTGTGTGTGTGTGTGTGTGTGTGTGTGTGTGTGTGTGTGTGTGTGTGGTAAATGTGCTGGACATAGCGGCACAGGACTATTTGTTTGCGGTTCTGATTGGCCGCGCGCTTTTGGAAGCAGGCATGACAGGGCGGTATTTCAGTTGTGTGTGTGTGTGTGTGTGTGTGTGTTTGGATGTGTGTGAGCGTGTTTGTTTTTTGGTGGGTTTGGTGTGTGCGTATTCTGGTGTGTGTGTGTGTTCTGGTGTGTGTGTGTGTTTGGGTGTGGGTTTAGATGTGTGTGTGTGTGTGTTTTTAGGTGGGTTTGGTGTGTGCGTATTCTGGTGTGTGTGTGTGTGTGTGTGTGTGCGTGTTCAGGTGTGTGTGTATGTGTGTTTGGGTGTGTTTGTGTGTGTGTTTGGGTGGGTCGGTGCGCATGCGTGTGCGTGCGTGTTCTGCTGTGTGTGTACGCTTGTTTGTGTTTGTGTGTGTGTGTGTACGCGTGTGTATGTTGCATGTGTGTGTATGATTAGGTGTGTGTTTGGGGGGGTCAGTGCGCATGCGTGTGTGCGTGTGTGCATGTTCTGGTGTGTGTACGTGTGTGAACGTGTGCATGTGTGTGTGAGTGCCTGCGTGTGTGAGTGCGTGCGTATGTGTTCTGGTGTGTGTTCGGTGTGTATGTTGCATGTGTGTGTGTGTGTGTGTGTGTTTCTCTCTTCATCTCTGCTTGACACATTATCAAAGCAGACACTTGACTCTTCGCCATCCCCGTGATGTCATCGCTCTGCGTTGACCAGGAAGTGACTCGTCATTTCTTTTGGCGATGACTGGTATCCGAGCGTCTCTTACAGGAGGCGGCGTTGCTTCACACGTCCTCTCGGGACGGGACCTGCACCCAGCGCTGGAATGCAGTCGCTTGATCGACTCACCGAACATAACCTCCAGTTCGGGTCGGGAGGCGGTGTTTCTCAGAAGTTAACGCCACGTCTTCGTGTGTCAGTCCCCGTGTTTGGGTTCTGCGTTTTATGGGTTGTCACGGCAACTGAGGAACGTGCCGTTTCAAAAACTCTTCTACCGTTCTTTCGACAAGACGACGCGATCGTGACGTCATCTGTCTGACCGGCCTTTAGCCGACAGGTGTTCCTGGTTAGGTTTGGGTTAGTCACTCGTTCACCGCGTGGTTTGAAAACATACATCAAAGCCTCCATAATACCTGCAATTTACAAATATATTAAATTTACAAATGCACACAGAACAATTTACAAATATATTTAATTTACAAATGCACACAGAATAATTTACAAATATATTTAATTTACAAATGCACACATAACAATTTGCAAATATATTTAATTTACAAATGCACACAGAACAATTTGCAAATATATTTAATTTACAAACGCACACAGAAGAATTTGCAAATATATTTAATTTACAAATGCACACAGAACAATTTACATATATATTTAATTTACAAATGCACACAGAACAATTTACATATATATTTAATTTACAAATGCACACAGAACAATTTACAAATATATTTAATTTACAAATGCACACAGAACAATTTACATATATATTTAATTTACAAATGCACACAGAACAATTTACATATATATTTAATTTACAAATGCGCACAGAACAATTTACAAATATATTTAATTTACAAATGCACGCAGAACAATTTACATATATATTTAATTTACAAATGCGCACAGAACAATTTACAAATATATTTAATTTATAAATGCACACAGAACAATTTGCAAATATATTTAATTTACAAATGCACACAGAACAATTTACAAATATATAAAATTTACAAATGCACGCAGAACGATTCACAAATACATTCCAAAGCACATAAATAAATTACAATTTTGATCGCACTGCATTTGTTTGTGGATTGCTACACATTTCTGTGTTGTTGTTTTTTTAAACTCCTCTGCCGTGGCTCGATTCGCCAAATGCATTTTTTCTTCTCAACATAGACCTATCTGTAGCCAATCAGATGTCTCCCTCGCTTTCAACCAATCACATGAGCTTCACTCGCATCGTTTCGCATCTGTGAATCTTTGTGTTCGGCGTTTGTGAGTCTCTCGGTGTGCATTCTGCGATTATTGAGACCGATCCGACCCCCGAGAGACGAACGTCGCTGTGAACCTTCGCGATGATACCGAACTCGGATGTGCCGTCAAAAAAAACGAAAACCCTATCAGTGACTTGTCGTTTACCGGCTCATTCCTCAAGATTATGGATGAATGATTGTAAGTTGATTATATCACTAAGGGGGAAAAATGCCTTGACTAAAGCCTTCTAATGATACATCAACACCACCGATAAAGTTACATCCAAAGAATTTGGACAAATGATTGTATTTTATTGGGGGAAAGCAACAGTGTGACGTGACCCTGGTCACATCCTGCTCCCTATCAGTGGAAACAGATAGCAGACAGCGCTGCAGTGCAATGCAGTGACGGAGTGAAATATGCTTTGTGTGGTTCCACGCAATTACTCAGCTTTAATAATCCCCCTCCGGATCGTTCTGGTACCAATAGCTTTGGAGCGCAGTAATGTGCTGGAAGCCACAATCACACAATGTCTCCTCTGGGATTTAAGGGAAACGAGGAGAGATTGAGATTTCACATTTCTTTCACACTCAATACCCAACTTGGGTAATATCATAAGATGACAAATGGGTTCTGAGTTGGTTTTGGACAAAAAAGTCTTTCGACTCTGCGCCAGTGTGTGAGGGCGAGTGTGGGAGTTTAAAAAAAAGATTTATTTGGAAGTGAGATAAAAAAAGACTTATTTAGCTTGTGGGATTACGAGCTGAAGGCTCTGGTTTTACTCAAAATGTTGTTTTTCCTCTCGATTCTCGCAAAGTAAGAGAATCACATTTCACACAGTTTAGATGCAATAGATTATTACACTTTACATGTTTTCTGAAGGTAGCGGTTTAGTTTCTGGTGGCCTTTTTAAACAAATATAAATGCTTATTATGTTCTACTTATTTCAGTCCAGTTATGTTTGTCGGATTGGGCTTCATGCACGTTGTGTTTGGGTTCTTGAGGAATTTGAATTGGAAAGCAGTGATTTTGGTTGCTTAGAATGACCATGAAGCAAAATGTGAAAGAATTAAGACCGAGTTCAAAGTTACCTTGAACTGGTAATGAAACAGATTTAATACTGATGCTTCCGGTGCTCGGGAGCAATACCTCTTTTATCCACAGGGGCCGCCAAAATCAACACAAAATATAGGATTCACCGTAGTAGCTTTAAGTTTCAAAACTGAGTCAACACACAGTTCCCTGTTACCTGGAGGAACATTGAACTGGTTATAAAAAAGATTTAATTCTGATGCTTCTGGCGCTCTGGAACACTACCTATGTTGTCCACAGGGGGCGCCAAAATCAACACAACATAAAAGGTTCACCGTAGTAGCTTTAAGTTTCAAAAGTGAGTCAACACACAGTTCCCCTGTCATCTGGTAATCTTATAATATTAACTGTATCTGAGTGATGTCGTTGGAATGTTAATTTAACCGAACCTCCCCGCGCTTATGTGCACATCAAACGTGTTGTTTTGATTTCATTACACAATACAGTTTCTCCTGCACATCAACAGGATTGTTGGAGGCTGACGCTTTAAAAACAGTTCTGACAGCACCACGGAAAAAAATAACTTCTTCGCTTGGCTTCTACTTCCCCTCAGGAACCGCCCTTTCCCGTCTTTCACTCATCCATACATACGTCTTTTGTGATATCTCTCCGGTTACGTCCGGAGGGAATTTCCTCACCTCGACTCCGGGATGAACTGATTAGATTTCAGTGGTCAGAAAGTCTACGTGACCTCACGACACATGTTTCTGAGCCATAAATCAAGAACTGATATTCTAATTATGACAGTTTTACCAAAATGATGAAGTGAGGACATTGTGGGATAGATGTGGATGGATGTGAGCGGCTGGCTGAACTAGTGCAACCCCGAGGCGTTAATTGTAGTTTATAATACAGGACGATGTGATAAAGATTGTTTGGGTTTAAGTTAATGAACATTTTTCGTCCCAAGTGTAAGACGACATTAAGTTTCCTTTAGTTACTCCCAAAATGTGGGACGTGCTCACCATCAAACTTGGGATTTGTTTTAAATCTGAGCCGAGAAAGAAGAGACATGACGCATCATAACACACCACAAAGTAAATGATATACTTCAGGGTTTGTACGGTCATGGAAAACCTGGAAAAGTCATGGAATTTGTTTAATGGTTATTTCCAGGTCTGGAAAAGTCCTTGGAAGAAAGAAAGAAAATCCCCAAAGTGTTGTCAAAGTCATGTAAATGTGTTATATTCATATGTGCATGTACTCTGAGTTTTAAATAATTAATATGCTTTTAAAAGACGCTCATAATATAATTCGGCATACACTCTTTCATACTCGCACATTTTCCACGCTGCAAGTGAACGCACCGTAACCGAAAATACATAAATGTTTATTCTTTTAATCATACTATTGTCTCATTCATTTGTGTCATTTAATGTTATACTGTATGCTTTGGAATTCTCATTGTTAGTTTAAAAACGAAATTTTCTCACTTTTTCATGTATGTACCGAGATTTCACAAAATGTTTGGTGATGGAAATTTGGTTTAAAGTCCTGGAAAAGTCCTGGACACCCATTGGTCAACATGTGTCTGAACCCTGATACTGTTAGATACGACTGTAATACCACTGTAATAACACGACACCTGAAAAGTAGGGGGTCAGAAAGTTGCGTTGCCCCCCCCATGGGCATTTAAGTACCGTTTCTGACACCTAAACCACGTGAACCCTTTAATTCAACTAGATCCTGATTCATCTACAAAGTGTTGTTATTGTTGTGAGTGTGAGGCCAGGAATTAAAAGAAACACCACATGTGGGGACTGGATGTTCTCAGTGTCACAACAGTTGGATACGTCACAAAGACGCACAACAGCTCCTTTATTATTCATTCCTGTTATCCTACGTGTCCGGTTCATCCGTGTCACCGGCCGGTTACTTCTTTGTTGTTTTTTTGAGTCAGAGCGGTGATGAATTAAAACAAGAGAGCGGCGGCGGCGGCCGTTTGAAGTCGGAGGAGAGAGACGTTATTATGACTTCTCCTTTAAAGGTCAAGTTGAGCCACAGCGAGGGGGGGAGGGGGGGGAGAGAGGGGTTAACGGGAGGGAGAAGTGTTGAAATAACAAATTGGCTCCTGGCAGATGGCGCTGAGAGGCCAAGCGGGTTCACCACCGCTGCATTCTGACCATAATTAACACTCAAAATATTAAAGACGAGGGGCCGATGCTCCGGAGTTCAGGAGGATTTTTTTTCTAAATAGTTTATATCTCAACCGGTACCCAGTCACTTAAAGAGAGAGTAGGAGCAGGACGACAGAAAACCCAACATTACAGTTTATTATCCTCAAACCACCACCATCTTGATTTTAGTGTGTTTTGCTGGTTCGGGGAAACGTCTATGGTTCTTCTACGGTTCTCCGCCCTTCAGGCCCAAACATCTTCTTTTTGTTTACAGTTTTTTCTCGTGAGTTCTTTTACCCAGAACACAAATATTACGCAACGTAATTTCTTTCAGAACAAGGTTTGATTTTTCTGAGCTTGTCGCTCCGTGAATAAAGGCATCGACCAATCGCGTTGATGGAAAATGATCTTGTTCACAATCCTAGACTTTGCGTGAGAAGAGGACGCGGTTGTCACGGTTTGTGGCTTTTTGGCCATCGACGTGATTTTTTTTGCAACCAGTGGGAAAAAAAGTAACGTATACGTCTCTTGTAGCGACCTGTCAATCACCTTGTGGCCCCGCCCCTAAAGCATATCCTGCTTTATGGTCTCTAAAAGTTAATAAATGAACATCCTGCTGTATTGAAGAGGACCTGGAACTAGAGATTCAGACCATAACTCATGTTTACAATGTTTACTGAGGGAATACATCAAGAGAGAAGTAGAGTCATTATATAGACTTCTATACAACCAGAGGAGTCGCCCCCTGGTGGCCATTACTAAGAATGCAGGTTTAAGACAAAGGCTGCTCACAACAGATCCACTCCTTCTGCTCTTACTTTTCACAATAAAAGCCCAAGATGTATGCAGTGTGTAACTATTTACCAGGGGTACTCAGAGCATGTCACTAAACTAAAAAAATACTCACAAATAGTTTACGGTACCTTAAGCTGTACAACAATTGGCCTCAGACTGACTGCAACTAGTGTCCATGATATGCCCCTCGCCCCTTCCCCGGTGTGCGAAGGCCTTCAGGCTTACCGTTAACCTCTGCCACCTGGCGGTTTACACCACCCCGCCACTTTCCCTCGTGAGCGAGTCCACCGAGCCGGAGATCTGAGAAATTATGTCATTTCCACTCAGCCGACAGGGAGGAGAAAGCGAATTCGGGCTTTGATTAAGAATGTTGTTGTAAAGAAATCTGCCTTCAAACGGCGAGGAGAGACGACAGCGGAGGAGAAATATAGAAGGTCCCGACCAGGGTCCCCCCGTGACCTCTGACCTCAGGGGGTAATTTGTTTTTCTTTAGCCAGATTGGTTAAACGCTCGGCACATTGGGGCGACAGGCCAAAGTGTAAATCTTCAACAAAAAAAATGCTTTTCACTGTTCCACTCTAGTCGCAACTCCTCTGGGAGAGGGATTTGAACCCCCCACTCCCCCCCCCGGCCCACCCCCCCCCCGTCTCTCTCCCCACTCAAATGCATTCTTTGTCTTTTCTCACGTCCTCCCTCTTCTCCCTTTTTCCAGTTCTCTCCGCAAGTTTGAAGAGTTGTGTTGGCAGCTGGGCCGACACGGAGAGTTCAGTTGGGTGGCAGGTCAGCTGCACTGCCCTGGGGGGGGCGGGGCTTTAGATCTCCCCGCGTATTTATGACTACGCTCCCGTATTGTGACCGTAATCTCGTGACAGCGCTCGAGCGTTGTTTTGATAATTTGGCTTTTCCCTTTGTCACGCATGACCTTGGGTGCTGCAGCGCAGATGTGCCGCCGCATGCAAAGGATGGACATTTGACCACGCGCACGCTGCCATGTGCCACGCCGGCCCCCACGTGGCAGCGTGGCACATGGCCGCATGAATTGTGTGGAAACTAGTTTGGGGGGGGAAATGGCGCCGGTGCGAGATTGTTTGCGTGTCGCGGGGAGAGGATGGCGTCTGTTTACGCGCCTCCGCATCGAAGTGACGGGAACCAAAAGTTGAAAAGTTTGAGAGCCGAGCTGTTTGCTTCTTATTTAGACGTGTGGAGAACACACACACACACACACAAGAAGCTTCCACATCAGCTGTTTCCCAGCAGCAGCAGGTCTGTTCGGCACCAGTAAACAGGAACCTTGTTGTCCCTCCTCGCCCGACCAAAACAAAGACTGTTTACTCGCCTTTTTGCTCGGGAATAAATAAAGGGCAAGGAGATTAACCTCTGATGTCTGCTGTCTTCTGTGTGTGCGTGTGTGTGTGTGTGTGTGTGTGTGTGTGTGTCCGTCTCGCAGCTGCTGCACATCTGCATCGAGGGATGGGGGAACTGGCGCTGGTCCGAGGCCTTCAGCGTGGACAACGTGGGGACCCTGCTGAGGACCATCCAGTACAAGGGGCGCACGGCGTCGCTCATCATCAAGGTGGTGCAGCTCAACGGGGTCCAGAAGCAGGTATGAAGCACAGAAGGCCTCTTAAATATATGAGAAATATTTTTTCAAATGCAAGAGAAGCTTTAGTCTTCATCACTAGATGGAGTTCTCTCCGTTTTCAGAGACTTGTCATGCTCAGTTTTTTGTATTTTTCTTGGCGTATAAAAAACAGCTTTGCAATTTAAATTCCATAAATAAGCATTAAGGTGAACCAGAATAATAATAATAATAACAGGACTAACTGTAGTTATTTTAAGCGATAAAAAGAGAGCCGGTGTTGAGCCTTACTCGACCAGAATTTAATTTACAGAAAAGGGGGAAAAGACTCTCACAGCTCTGGCAACGCACTTTAATTGAGTATATTTTGTGGTGAAAATATGCCGCAGCAATAAAACAAGGGCCGGTTTCCAGCAACACCAAGAATGTAGGCTTTTTTATTTCTCCGTCGGTTTTCATAATCCGTTTTATGGCACTCGAAAAACACAAGCTTATGAAGATGAAGCCCCCCCCCCACCCAGCGATCCACGGAGAACATCACAGGGAATCATAAGCCGCCTACGACCGGCGTAGCGGAGCGTAATATTCGAGAGGTCCCAGATTCTGAGATTACGGGAGATGACACTTTGCAATGTTAAAACCCGTGTCGAGTGTCGCGCATGTCTCCTCCCTCTCGGGCCTCCAGACGAAACAGACACTCGGTCTACTCGCATTCCCCCCCCCTCCCCCGCCTCTGTCCCCAGACTTTGTTTACATCTCGTTTCGCCGCTGAATCCGATGGAAGAGGTTTTGAGTGTCGGTCGCAGCCGATTCACACGACACGTATCCTCGGAGGACGATGGGGGGGGGGGGGGGGGGTCTCTCTCTTCGATGCGTCTCACTTCTGCTCTTTTTTTTCTCGCACTCACACTGAACCTGCACAGCAAAAACAAGACTGAGCAGTCACAGAAAATACACGTCTCTGTCAATCAATCAAACTTGTATTTCAGACTCAAGGTCCAAATAGTACAAAACATTAAAAGAGAATAAAATACAGACACGATCACAAGTAAAATACATCGAACGACAAATGACAGTTGTCTGATGTCTGGTAGCGTGTAGAAGTAAACTTTGTGTTTCGTAAAACCACGATGATTTCATTCTCATAAACACGGCAGATACATTTCTCAAACTCTCATTAGTGTGATGTTACATCACATTCAGCTGAGGCTTTTATCCAGAGCGACTTACAACCACGTTACATTCACACACCGTAGAGCAGCTACAGGGAGCAACTCAGGGTCAAGCGTCTTGCTCAAGGACACATCGACTAGGGCGGGGATTGAACCCCCTTATTGAAAGACGGACCTGCTGACCTCTGACCCCCAGTCGCCCCACTTGTTGAAGTTTGGAAGCGTTAAAAAGCATCTACTTTCTTTTTTTTTACTCACTTTTTTTACATCACATGTATTTACATACAGTCATTTTGTTACCTTCGCATTGAAAATGCGGAAGGTTATGTTTTAATCGCCGTGTATTTATTTATTTATTTATTTATTTGTATGCGTGTTATTCGCAAAACTCAAAAAGTATTGAACCGAATCGCATGAAATTTGGTGGGATGATTGGTTATTATCCGGGGACCATTTGATTAGATTTTGGGATCAATCGGGTCAAAGGTCAAGGTCAAGGTCATGGAAAGGTCAACATCTTTTTTTTTTACCATAGCACGATACATTTTTGTCCAATTGGCATGCAACTAATGCCAAAATGTTCATAATTCAATGCCCAATCTTGTGATATGCGAAGGTATGCGCTCTACCGAGTGCCCATTCTAGTTTGTCAATGTTTCAGTTGTATGTCTTGGCACACCGATGATATTCAGGTACACACAAAGAACACAACACACAAAGAACACAACTAACGTCAAATGGTGCTCACTCCAAGAAAGAAAAAGAAGAGGGGAAAAAAAGCATAACCAATAATTAAATACAAATAAGATAAATTATTTAAATAATAATTGTCCACTCCTGAGTGTAGTGTTGTCTGTGTATGCTCTCAGAGAGGATTGTGTATGACGTGTGTGTGTGAGTGCACAGAGCAAAAGCATCTTCCCTTGAGGACATCATAGGACCAACAGGGCATCCTTTACCCCGTGACCTGCTCCTCCTCCAGGTGATCATCTGCGGCCGGCAGGTGATGTGCAGCTACCTGACGCGGGACATCGAGCTGCGGGCGGTGCAGCACTACGTGGGGCCCGACGGCCACACGGTGGTCAGGGAGCACTGCGACTGCCTGCGGGCCGGCGCCAAGCTGCCCTCCTACGTGCTGGAGGACGCCGAGATGACGGAGCTGTGCGTGAGGGCCCCGGGGGACGAGCACTGGTCCCAGGACGTGCAGCTGGAGAGGCGGGAGGCGGGCGGCGGCGGCGGCTCCGTGGTGCAGGTAACGGACCCGGACGTCCGAGTCGCCACACGACCTTCGAGTTGTTACCTTCGCATTGTTTTGATCGCCGCGTATTTATTTATTTGTATGCGTGTTATTCGCATAATACAAAAAGTATTAAACCGAATCGCATGAAATTCGGTGGGATGATTGGTTATTATCCGGGGACCATTTGATTAGATTTTGGGATCAATCGGGTCAAAGGTCAAGGTCAAGGTCATGAAAAGGTCAACATCTTCTTTTTACCATAGCGCGGTCAATTTCTATCCAATTGGCATGCAACTAATGCCAAAATGTTCATAATTCAATGCCCAATCTTGTGATATGCGAAGGTATGCGCTCTACTGAGTGCCCGTTCTAGTTCTGAATGTCATCGTTAGAAAAAAAGACACGTTTGACATGGATGGATATTGTTAACAAACACACACACACACACACACACACAGGTTTGGACCACCGGCTGTGTCTCGGGTCGTCCTCCTGGGTGGCCGCGGTGGCAGAGCGGCTGCACGTGGAGGGCGAGCAGACTGTAGATGGTCCCCTC